>NW_015172701.1:46820-52963 GCF_001447785.1 Gekko japonicus
TGACACTGTCTAACCATCTCATCCTTTGCCGTCCCCGTCTTCTTTGACCTTCAATCTTTCCCAGCATCAGGGTCTTCTCCAGTGAGTGCTCCCTTCTCATTTGGTGGCCAAAGTATTTGAGCTTCAGTTTCATTATCTGGCCTTCCAGGGAACAGTCAGGGTTGATTTCTTTGAGGATTGACTGATTTGTTCTTCTTGCAGTCCAAGGGACTCTCAAGAGTCTTCTCCAGCACCATAGTTCAAAAGAATCTATTCTTCGGCGCTCGGCCTTCCTTATAGTCCAGCTCTCGCAGCCATACATGACTACTGGGAATACCATTGCTTTGACCATGCGGACTTTTGTTGGCAGGGTGATGTCTCTACTTTTTATCATGCTGTTTAGGTTCGCCATCGCTTTCCTCCCAAGGAGCAGGCGTCTTTTAATTTCATGGCTGCAGTCACAGTCTGCGGTGATCTGGGATCCCAGGAACGTGAAGTCTGTCACTACTTCCACGACTTCCCCTTCTATTTGCCAAGGAGTGATGGGGCCGGATGCCATGATCTTAGTTTTTTTGATGTTGAGCTTCAAGCCCACTTTTGCGCTCTCCTCTTTTACTCTGAGCAAGAGGCTCTTTAGATCCTTTTCACTTTCAGCCATTAGAGTGGTATCATCTGCATATCTGAGGTTGTTGATCTTTTCCCCAGCAATCTTAATTCCCGCTTGTGATTCATCCAGGCCAGCATTTCGCATGATGTACTCTGCATATATATTAAATAAGCAAGGTGACAGTATACATCCTTGTCGTACTCCTTTTCCTATGCTGAACCAATCAGTTGTTCCGTATCCGGTTCTAACTGTCGCTTCTTGGCCCTTATACAGGTTTCTCAAGAGACATGTGAGGTGGTCTGGTACTCCCATCTCTTTAAGGACCTGCCATAGTTTGTTGTGATCCACACAGTCAAAGGCTTTAGCATAGTCAATGAAGCAGAAGTAGATATTTTTCTGGTACTCTCTTGCTTTCTCCATAATCCAGCGAATGTTGGCAATATGATCTCTCGTTCCTCTACCTCTTCGAAACCCAGCTTGTACTTCTGGTAGTTCTCTATCCACGTACTGTTGAAGCCTAGCTTGTAGGATCTTGAGCATGACCTTGCTAGCGTGTGATATGAGTGCAATTGTGCGATAGTTTGAACATTCCTTGGCATTGCCCTTCTTTGGGATTGGAATGTATACTGATCTTTTCCAATCCTGTGGCCACTGTTGCGTTTTCCAAATTTGCTGGCAAATGGAGTGCAGCACTTTAACAGCATCATCTTCTAAGACTTTGAATAGCTCAGCTGGAATACCATCACCTCCACTAGCTTTGTTGTTAGTAATGCTTTCTAAGGCCCATTTAACTTCACATTCCAGGATGTCTGGCTCAAGGTCAGTGATTATACCGTCGTGTTTGTCAAGGACATTGAGGTCTTTCTTGTATAGTTCTTCTGTGTATTCTTGCCATCTTTTCCTAATCTCTTCTGCTTCTGTTAGGTCCCTACCGTTTTTGTCCTTTATCATGGCCAGCTTTGCATGGAACGCTCCCTTGATTTCTCCAATTTTCTTGAAGAGATCTCTAGTCCTTCCCATTCTATTGTTTTCTTCTATTACTTTGCACTGTTCATTCAGGAAGGCCTCCTTATCTCTCCTTGCTGTTCTCTGGAAATCTGCGTTCAGTTGGGTAAATCTTTCCTTTTCGCCTTTGCCTTTCGCTTTCCTTCTTTCCTCTGCTATTTGTAAAGCCTCATCAGAAAGCCACTTTGCTTTCTTACATTTCTTTTTCTTTGGGATGGTGGTGATTGCTGCCTCCTGTACGATGTCACGAACCTCTGTCCATAGTTCTTCAGGCACTCTATCTATCAAATCCAGACCCTTGAATCTATTCTTCACCTCTACTGTATATTCATCAGGGATGCGATCTAGGTCAAACCTGAATGGCCTCGTGGTTTTCCCAATTTTCTTCAGTTTAAGTCTGAATTTTGCAATGAGTAGCTCATGATCTGAACCACAGTCAGCTCCAGGTCTTGTTTTTACTGACTGGATAGAGCTTCTCCATCTTTGACTGCAAATTATATAGTCAATCTGATTTCGGTGTTGCCCATCTGGTGATGTCCATGTGTAGAGTCGTCTCTTAGGTTGTTGGAAAAGGGTGTTCGCTATGACCAGTGTGTTCTCTTGACAAAACTCTGTTAACCTTTGCCCTGCTTCATTTTGCTTTCCAAGGCCAAACTTGTCTGTTATTCCGGTTACCTTTTGACTTCCTACTTTAGCATTCCAGTCCCCTATGATGATGAGGACATCATTTTTTGGTGTTAGTTCTAGGAGGTGTTGTAGGTCTTCATAGAACCGGTCCACTTCAGCCTCTTCTGCATCAGTGGTTGGGGCATAGACTTGGATTACTGTGATGTTGAATGGTTTGCCTTGGAATCGGACAGACATCATTCTGTCATTTTTGAGATTGTATCCCAGTACTCTCTTTTGCACTCTCTTGTTGACTGTACTGTAATTTGCTCTATGTGGGCGGATGATATGTGCGTGACTCTACACTAAGCGCATGAACTTTTAAGCAAACTCCAACCTGCCCCCAGGGAAAAGGGAGAGCCCCCCCACCTCTACCTTCTTATATTATAAACAAAGACTTACCGGTATGGGGGAAGGAGTGAAGAAAAAGTTTATTTGAATGAGCAAGAGTACTTCTATATAAAGCAAACATAAAATAAGCTATATTTTGAACTTTTTAAATTTCCCTGAAAGATAAACAAAAAACTAAAAGAGCGTTCCCTGCGCATGCGCAGGGAATGCTCTGCAACCTACCTGGCTTCAGTGCGGGGGGAAGGGAGTGAGCGACCGGTGAGACCCAGCAGTGGCGGCGGCGGCGGCAGGGGAGGGAGACCAGCCACACCATTTTTTCTACGAGATTCCTGGCCACAGTAGTAGATATAATGGTGTTCTGAGTTAAATTCGCCCATTCCTGTCCACTTTAGTTCACTGATTCCTAAGATATCGATGTTCAGTCTTGCCATCTCATTTTTGACCACGTCAAGCTTACCTTGATTCATAGATCTTACATTCCAGGTTCCTATGCAGTATTGTTCTTTGCAGCATCGGACTTTCCTTTCACCATCAGACACATCCACAACTGAGCGTCCTTTCGGCTTTGGCCCAGCCGCTTCACTCTTTCTGGGGTTACTTGTACTTGCCCTCTGCTCTTCCTCAGTAGCATATTGGACACCTTCCGACCTGAGGGGCTCATCTTCCGGCGTCATATCTTTTAGCCTTTTGATACTGTCCATGGGGTTTTCTTGGCAAACATACTGGAGTGGGTTGCCATTTCCTTCTCCAGGGGATCACGCTTGGTCTGAGTTCTCTGCTGTGGCCTGTCCGTCTTGGGTGGCCCTTCACGGCATAGCCCACAGCTTCATTGAACTGCGCAAGCCCCCTCGCCACGACAAGGCAGTGATCCATGAAGCTTGATACAAGGGTTAAATAAAGTGACTGTGTAGCAGCCCCCAATTTCTGTTTAAGGTAATACATGTCAGAAAGAGTTCACTCTCCATGAAAACCAGGTCAATATTTAGAAGATGAACAAATATTAATGTACAAACCATGGTCACTTCATAATTCCAGCCAATATTTTAGTAAATATTTATTTATTTATTTATTTATTTATATTTATTTATTTATTAAATTGGATTTACTAGGCCACCCTTCCCTACAAGTAGGGCTCAGGGCGGCTTACAACAGAGTAATATACAATCTCAATATAAAAACTAGATTAAAACAGTCCAATAAATACCAATAAGTAAAAACAGTACATATACAATATATGAGATGGCAGAGAAATCCTAACTCCCCAGCCCCCCTGGTGGTAGGGGTTATGAGGGATGGGGAATATATGAGAGTGCCAAAAGAAGCCCCATCACTGTCCTCAACAGAAGGCCCAGCAGAACATCTCTGCCTTGCATGCCCTGTGGAAAGGTAACAACATCCGCAGGACATGGGTGTCTTCCAGCAGAGCATTCCACCTTGTCAAGGACAGCTGGACCTTTCTCGGGCTGGGGACCACCAGCAAGTTCTTGTTTCCTGAGTGTAGTGCTTTTCCAGGGACATACTGGGAGAGGTGGTCCTGAAGGTATGTAGGTCCCTGACCACTAAGGGCCTTAAAGGTCAAAACCTTGAACCTGATCTGGTGCTCCACTGGAAGCCAATGCAGCTAACACAGCACTGGTTGAATATGTGCTGTTTAAGGGGTCCCTGTGAGGACCCACACAACTACATTTTGGACCAGTTGGAGTTTCTGGGTCAGGTGCAAGGGCAGGCCCACATAGAGCAAATTACAGTACAGTCCAGCCTGGAGATGAGCATTGCATGGATAACCATGGCTAGATTGGGGTGAGACAGGTAGGGAGCCAGCTGCCTAACTTGGTGTTGTTGGAAAAATGCCAGGTTGGCAACCTTTGCAACCAGAGCTTCCATGGATAAAGAAGAATCCAGTGTCATGCCTAGGCTCCTGATGGTCTGTACCGGTGATAGAGGCACACCCTCAAGTGTTGGGAGCTGGCAGCCCAATCAAGGCTCCCCCCACCCCACCACAGAACCTCTGTCTTTCCTGGATTCAGTTTCTGTCGACTCTGTTTTAACCATCTCCCCACAGCCTCCAAACCCTCAGCTAAATTCCCAGAACAGTATCTGGCTGGTCACCCATCAACAGATATAGCTGGGTACTTCCAGTCTCGGCTTCTCGCCTGGTGCTTGTGCGCCAGCAGACCTCCATATGGTGCGGCCCATTCTTCAACAGTTAGGAGGGAATCTGGATGTTTTCCAGTTCCCCCCGAAGCCCTGGAGAGGTCTCCCAGCCAGGGGGCTCAAGTTGTGCCGCTCTCAAGGCTTGTAGCCAAGGAATTGGCATGCTTTGCCCCGACAGTCCTGCTGCCATGGCGCCATCATGGCTTTTAGAGACGCACACTGGACGAGCGCTCAGGAGTTCTAGTGAAGAATTCAAGCCTCTCAGATGTCTTAAAGTTATGGCGGATGAAATGTGCGTGACTCTACACTAAGTGCATGAACTTTTAAGCAAACTCCAACCTGCCCCCAGGGAAAAGGGAGAGCCCCCCCACCTCCACCTTCTTATATTATAAACAAAGACTTACCGGTATGGGGGAAGGAGTGAAGAAAAACTTTATTTGAATGAGCAAGAGTACTTCTATATAAAGCAAACATAAAATAAGCTATATTTTGAACTTTTTAAATTTCCCTGAAAGATAAACAATGTCTAATTGGCAAGAAAAAATGGTGCTGCAGAAGCCTTCTTTGGGAGCTGGCAAAACAATACCTCTGGTCTCAAAACTGGAAGTAAATACAGACGTTCCTAACATGTTGGCTGCAGCATTGCAACCCCTACTGGATCAGATGACAATTCTCAACCATAACTTTGAAACACTCCAAAAGCAAATGACAAACTCTAAAGCAGTCAAAAAAGTTGTAGCCAAAACGACTGCACTTAATCAAAAATTGGAGTGTGGAAAAAAAGAAAGGGCCTCTGATAAAGAGCAACTCCTTAGACTCTGTCAGCAAGCTGTCATGATTTGTTCATTGTATATATGCTTCACCTGTTGGGACCTCTTAACATGCAATGCTTTCTGTATTAACTCATATGTTGATAGTTGTTGCCTAGTGACCCATGCGCATGCTCATAAACGGCAAGCTTGTTAGCGTAACGCAGAAACACTTCAAGGACAGGTGGGAGATAAGGGAGCTCGCTTATGTCTACTGATATCGCTCAGAGCCTGGGAACTACGATGTTTTGGAATATCCAAGCCGTTGGGATTCCCATTACTTTGGCGCGGTTCTTCCCGGGCGAAAAAGTGTCTCATTGGTATAGAGTCTGTTTGAACTTTGTTCATGTTACCTGCTTGATGTATTGCACGCCATTCTAAACAGAAATCTTGTTAGTGACACATCTTTTAATAAAGTCATCCTCGTGACTGAGAAGTGGCTAGTTGATTGATGGTACCATTACAGACTGTTTAGAATCTTAACATTCCAAATCGTTCTACATCTATCACCACCGTGATGAGTGACGACGATGGGAAATCTCTACCCCAGGACCAGACCCAGGATGGGTCCG
>NW_015172701.1:56170-64431 GCF_001447785.1 Gekko japonicus
TAGTTGTTGCCTAGTGACCCATGCGCATGCTCATAAACGGCAAGCTTGTTAGCGTAACGCAGAAACACTTCAAGGACAGGTGGGAGATAAGGGAGCTCGCTTATGTCTACTGATATCGCTCAGAGCCTGGGAACTACGATGTTTTGGAATATCCAAGCCGTTGGGATTCCCATTACTTTGGCGCGGTTCTTCCCGGGCGGGAAAGTGTCTCATTGGTATAGAGTCTGTTTGAACTTTGTTCATGTTACCTGCTTGATGTATTGCACGCCATTCTAAACAGAAATCTTGTTAGTGACACATATTTTAATAAAGTCATCCTCGTGACTGAGAAGTGGCTAGTTGATTGATGGTACCATTACAGACTCCAAGTAGAAAAATCAGCATATGCACTGAGGTGTCAAGGTGTTCCTGAACAAAGCGGTGAGAATCGGAAAAAACTTTGAGTGAAGCATTAGCTCCTATGACAGTTTTAAAACCGGATTTAATACAAAGATTTAATATCCTGAAGTCATCAAGAAAAAAACCCTGCCAGGGGAAACTATGGTGAGAATCTCAAAAAGATCTACAAGAGATGTGGTGCTTAAGGCCACAAATGGGAATACCTTAAAATTAATGAGGCTGAAATAAGAGTCCTAAAGGATATACTGTTTGAAATAAGAAAGAAGAGACTATATAAAGCTTTAACTACCTTCCTGCCAAAAAAAAAAAAACTCCATAAAGTACAGATGGCTGATACCTGAAGGTTTGACATTCAAGTACAAGGACAAAAAAAGAAAAGATTGATTCCGTGGCCAAACCAAAAAGATTTTTGGAACAGATACAAGGACAAATGAGAAAAAAATCAACTGAGGACTGTCCCCCAGATTTCAGCATTGTTGTGGTGGTGAGTCAATAGATCATAGTCGACTGTGTTGAACGCGGCTGTAAGGTAAAGTAGTATCAGCAGCACCGACCCGCCTCGATCCAGCTGTCTGCGAGAGATCGTCTGTGAGGGGGACCAATGCTGTCTCCACCCCTGTTTGAAATGTTCTCCACAAAATTCTGGAGCTGTTCAGCCACCGCTCTTTCAATTACCTTTCCCAGAAACTAAAAATTCAAGACTGGGTGATAATTGGACAGATCAATAGGATCTGAGTTTGGTTTTTTCAAGGGCCAGACAACCACTGCCTCCTTCAGTCCCCCTGGGAAAGTCCCAGACCCCAGGGACAAATTCATCATGTCTTCAAGGGGACCTTGTAACCTCTCACTGCTGGCTTTCATCAGCAGGGATCCAAGAGGCAAGTGGTTGGCCTAACAGCACCCAGGATTCTGTCGACATCAGCCTGGGAGAACCGACTGAAGTTGTCAAAACCTTCTTTAATATATTTGGATGCATTTAAGTTTCTTCTGGTGTGTCTTTAAAGAAGGTAAATGCTCAGATCTACCAGTAAAAGAAAACTACAGTGTTTTTCAGTGACCTTGTTCTTTAGCCATGGCAGTGGTATATTACAGTGTCTACAGGGTTTTTTTTAAACTGTGGGAATAATTTCTAATTTCAATGATTTTTAAAAAGCAAAATTAAGTATTTTGTTTTTAAAATTATTGACAGGTGATTTTTAAAGAACGATGTATTAATTTTAATAAAAACCTTGGTAATAAACCATAGAACTATAAAGAAACTATATCCTACCATAATTAATTCATTCATTTATTTCATTTACATCCCACTTTTCTCCTCAATGGAGACCCAAAGTGTTTTATGACATTATACTCTTATTGGTTTTATTCTCACAAGAGCCCTGCAAGGTAGGTTATGCTAAGAGTGTGTGACTGTAAGCTTCAGTAAGCTTCCATGAAAGACCCAGTAAGCTCCCAGGGCAGAATGAGGATTCAAACTTGTAGTCTCCCAGATCCTAATCAGATACCCTGACCACTATACCACGATACAATCAGAATGAGGCAATAATGTAACTGGGTCATTTGTGTATTAATGCAATTTATGGTCCAGTTCTATGAGCTGCATGCACGCACAGGAAGAAACCCACTGCTGGAATGGCACACCAGAGTCCCCTGGTCTGACTTTGGACTGGGCTTGCCAGGTTTCCTGCAGTGGGACAAAATGGCAGTGTGATGTCACAAAGACAAGGCAATATCACTTCCAGTTGCCTCATCTGTAACACTCTATGAATTTCCTCAATTTTTGTGGTCTTCACCATAGAGACTGGGGAAATTCCTAGAGCATTGTGCAATGCTCCCCCTGGGTCCAATTGTGGCAGAGACACAGTTCCTGCTCTCAAGTCTTGCCTTTCAGACAGGGCACAGAATAGCAGATAAAGATCATCTGGTAGTGCAGCCAACAATCGTGCACTGTACTCTGTTCTGGGGGCTCATAACGTATGGCTTAATTCAGAGCTCATGAACAGTTTGTGACAGGCATGGACCTGGTTAATTCTCAGACTCTTGTACTCCTTCCCTCATGTGTAGGGATGCCATCTGCATGGGGCCTGGAGTTCTTCCAGAATTACAAGTGATCTCCAGACTACAGAGAAAATGGCTGCATAGGAGGGTGGACTTGGTGGCATTATACCCTGCTGAGCTCCCTCTCCTTCCCAAACTGCACCTTCCTGAGGCTCCACACCCAAATATCCAGGAATTTCCTGCTCTGGAGCTGGCAACCATAGTTGTGTTCCTTGAAACCCATGGCAGCAAGTAATCTTGGCACCGTATTTGCATAAGCTAAACAGTTTTTTAAAATCAGTGTAAAGTTTGAAAAGCACAATTTTTGCTCATATGGTGAAGAAGGAAACTACAGTTCCCATGCAGCATTGCAAGATCCAGCTCAAGGCACTTTGGAAGCCATTAATGAACACTTATGCAGGGATATGATACTATACAGTCTACTCAGTGAACCTATATTTCCTCCAGGGGAACTGATCTCTGCATTCTGAAGATGGTGTAGTTCTACAGGACCCCACTTTGAGGTTGGTAATGATAGGTCATGACTTAGTAGTAATACTATTTCCATGGATACTGACGGTGTGTATACATGAATCTTAGGCAGCATTCCTGTGCACACTTGGAAATCAGCTCTACTGTGCTCAGTTGGAAGTTCATTTCTGGGTAAACAATGGGGTTGCCAGCCATTTCTTACATTTACATTTGACACTTTTGGCTCATGAACTGGCTTCCAAAAATCAAAGGCAAACTATTCCAATACTGACAATCATAGGCTGCTGTTGACTGTTAGCGCCAAAAGACTGCACAGCCAGAAGTGATATTACTGCATCATGAGAAACCCTTTCACCTGAAAAACCATAAGCCATAGATAAATCCACAAAATGTCCTGCAACACAGTGGCTTCACTTCCACTTACACAACTAGAAGTGGCATCATAGCATCATGGGACATAGCCCATTTCCCCCCTGACATCCTATTGGTGGCAGGAGATGAAGACTTGAGGGTGGGAGATTGACCACCAAAATGGACAACCTGGCCACCTAGTAAACAAGCATATGATTGGGCTGCAAATGCATGCTTTAATGTCTAGAAGCCCCATCTGGTTCCTTTGTATGAGCTTTTGCAAAGTACTGGCTCTGTATTCTAGCTTTCCATATCAAAACCATCGCACTAGTTAGTATCTTTGTCAGAAGCTATTTTGTATCTTGTATTTCTTTAGATGCCTGTTTTTTTCCTTTCTAACTAAATCTTGCATTTGTTCAAGTGTTATTTTGTTTTCTTCAGCGTTCCCATCCAGATGATGCAGCATGCCAGTTAAGCTCTTCTGAAGCCCTGCTCTCTGTGCCCCCAACCTTTGTAGGTGAGGTGGGTGGCAACCACAGACAGGGCTCTTGTAGAAGTGGTGCCTCACCTACCTTCTTTTAGGCACCAGGTTAAAACATTCCTTTTCACATGGGCATTTACGTAAGGGTACTTATCTCATAAACATTTCATGGTCTGTTTGTGATCCAAGGTTAATTTTGTCTATGCCATAGAATCACAAGAGTTGAAAGGGGCCATTCAGTCCAACCACCTGTTCGATGCACGATCAGCCTAAAGCATCCCTGACAAGTGTTTGGCCAGCCACTGCTTAAAGACTGCCCATATTTTGGACAGCTTAATGTGTACCTTGTGCTATTTCACGTTGACTTGTTTCTGAGTGGCTTGGTTTAATTATGTTGGCTTTGTTTTTAATGGCTTTGTTTTAGTAAATTGTAATCCACCTCAAGGAGATTGCCGGAGATAAATAACAAATAATGATGTCCCTCAAAATAATCCAAACTCCAGAACAGATTAGGTATCATGGCAGTCTCAGTGCCATATTGCAAGGCCTAGCTCCCACCACAACATCTCACATTGAAAGACCATGAGTTTTTCTTCCCTTCACTTATAGAGGTGAGGGAAGGATCATGGGTGGGAATGCTTCCAGCAAGGCACTGTGATAGGGCCTGTCTGTGAGAAAACCCCAGAAGTGATGTCCCACTCATGCCATAGGTATGACTGGCATTTTTAGATTTATTTTCTGCCACAGCCACTCTGAGCAGCTGTGGGAAATGGGAGCTAAGAGGGGGTCCCCACCCCAATGGGGGACTGGCACCCCTAGCATGATTCTACCTGATGAATTGCTGTTCTTGCACCATGACACACAAAACCCACTCATAAATAATCTATCCAAAACCGAGTGTTTCAGATTTGCAGATTAGAACCATTGTTGGAATGGTCAACACTGGAAAAAACTACGTTGGTTTGCTGTGAACTTGTCTTATACATTTCAATAAATTACATGTGCAGAGAATTGTAGCTGTAGTCTCCATGCAGTTTTTTTTTTCATTTCTTACATTGTGTTGTAAACAGGACACTTGTCTAACCCAATATACCTTTGCAAATAGATGTACATATACTCCAAAATCCTCATGTTTAAGTAATTTAATTATTCCTTGAATTCCATACTAATTTCTAACCCATATAGACAGATAGATACATTGTGGATAAATTAAAACAAAACCAAACCCAGAGCATAGCCTATCCAAAACAGTTCAAACTTAACACAGATGTCACACTCCATGCGAACAGTTGTATTTGACTCACATCATGAAATCCAACCATCACATGTTTGACACAGTAAACATAGTTCCAATTCATGTAATGGCAAACAAACTATTCCATTTTAATGACTTCTGATCCTATAATCCATGCTAGAAGCTCAGAGGTGAGCTGACAATTTGTAGAGCTTTTCTACCCTAAACCTTGCCAGCATTTTTTCTGCCAAAGTGCACACTATTACTGGCTGTGGATCCAAATTACTAAGACAGCAAGAGGCAAAGTGCATGAAATGAAACAATGGCCCAATGATATTCACTAAAGTGCACTGGCTCTTCCAGCATTCAGTGCTGAATTGTCTTATTGCTTGGTCGGAAATGGTATTTGCCCTAGAATCATCTCTATGTTACCTTGCCACCTGGAAATTACAGACTTGCACCAGCAGAAAGATAGAATTTCATAGCAGGAGCCTGTCTTTCTTAGAAGTGTGGTTCCATTAAGCTGTAAAATATAAACCCATCCACATTGTAGTCCTAAACCCTTTTACCTGAAAATGACTCAAGTCACACATCAATGTAACACAAAGGAGACTTCTTCCTATATCACTCAGGTAATGTGTGTATCTTGGAACCAAGAGGCTAGGGCCGATGACATCATCAAAGAATGCAGCCAGGCCAATTTAATTAAATGAAACTTTATTTCAAGCCACACAGTCTAATTCTATTTGCTAGTGCACCAATGGGCCAGGGGACAAGACTGATGACAGCCTAAGCTCCTGAAATACATGCAATACTATAATACTTGCTGCTATAAAGAACTTTACGCTGACTCTATGATGTTCCCTTTTTCTTGTAAATCAGCAATAGGTTTCCTGCTCTTAGGTTAACACAGCAGAGGTGGTGTTCAAAATTAGATCCATGTATGAGCAATAAGATACAGGAATGAAAGCGACTGGTTTCAGGATGCTGAACTGCAGGCTGTGGAAGGTCAGTAGTTCAGCAGTTCGAGACCCGAGTTGCCACATGACGGAGTGAGCTCCCATCTCTAGTTCCAGCTCCTGCCAACCTAGCAGTTTGAAAGCAAGAAATGGCAAGTAGATAAATAGGTACCACTTCGGTGGGAAGGTAACAGCGTTCCATGCACCTTGGTGTTTAGTCATGCCGGCCACATGACCACGGAAACGTCTTCGGACAGCGCTGGCTCTTCAGTTTTGAAACGGAGATGAGCACCGCAACCCTAGAGTCAGATTCGACTGGCTTTCGAGCAAGGGAACCTTTACCTTTACGTTTAAGTTCATGCAGTCTACAGTTATAACTAGCCTGCTACCCGTGCTTTGCTACAGTATTTAAGTTCCGTAAATCCAGTTATAATACTGATGATGTGAAATTTGAAATGTGACATTTGTTGTAGGAATTCTAACAGAGAAGATTGTAGTGTGTTGTGTATGCAGACCGCCACCGGGGGGCCAGCGGTCAGCCAGAATTGCCAGAGCTTGACTCTGGGATAACAATAGGGACTAGCCTCCTAGTCCCTCCACTGGGGAGCCAATGGGAACCATGGCGGGAGATTCAAACCCACCAATGGTGACCAGGGGCGTGTCCCCAGGGATGTATATAGTTGGCCCCCGGGCCGTTGTTCCCCCGTTCTTGTCGTGTACCAATAAAGCGTGCCATGCACTACGTCGTCGTCTGTCGTTTCTCCATGCGGCAACCCACTACATAACAGTGGCGACGAAGGTGGGATTCTGCCGCATCTGAGCCGGGCCGTCGCAAGGAACCAGGAGAACGCGAAGCAGCCGATCCGATGAGCGAGACCGCTTCTCCCGCAACCCCTCCGACGCGCACGATGGCTACCACTCCAGGGCTAGGGCTGCTTCCGCCCTTCGACATAGCCCGCCCGCAGGACTGGGCCTCCTGGGTCCAAGGCGCCAAGTCCGCGCTGGATTTTTTTGATGTCACAGACGAAGGCAAGAAGAGGGGTTTCCTCCTGGCCTCCTGCGGCACTGCTGTGGTGTCCCTGGCCGGACGGCTTCTCTCCCCCACTAGCCTTGGCGACTGCACCTTCGAGCAGATCGTCAACGCGGTGCAGAACCACTTCGCACCCAAGCCCACCAAGCTGACTTACCGGGTAACATTCTACACCCGCAACCAACTGGGCAGAGAGACCGCCGTGGAATTTCTCGCTGAGTTTCGCCAGCTCGCGGCCGATTGCAACTTCGGAACACACCTGGACGATGCCCTCCGTGACCACTTCGTCGTGGGCCTGCGAGAGGATAAGCTCCGACGGAAGCTGATGGAGAAGGAAAAGGTCACCCTGAAGGAGGCCCTCGCCGCCGCAGTCGCGTGGGAAAGGTCGCACTCCGCCCCATCTGCAGCCCTCCAGGTCGAGCCAGAGGGCCCCGAGGAACAAGACGTCCACCGGGCCTACAGAGGGGCCCGGCCACGCTCCCAAGCACCGCAACGCACCCCAGCAGCGACCTCTAGCACTGGCCACCAGCATCCCAGTGCGTCCACATGTGCCAGCTGCGGGGAGTCGCATGACCGTCGGAACTGCCGATTCTGCAACGTGGTCTGCCGCAACTGTGGCTGCACGGGCCACATCGCCAAGGTTTGCAGATCCAAGCCAGCAGGTCGACCCCAGCCAGCCCGCCAAAGAGCAGACGCCCACTTCGAGGAGGACGCCGGCGCCGAGGACCTCTACCTCCTCACCCACTCAGCAGAGAAGGTACTGAGACTCCCCGGCAAATCCCCGGCCCCTAAGTTCATGACCACTGTAAAAATAGAGGGGTCCCCCTGTGAGATGGAGGTGGATTCGGGCTCTGCCGCTTCTATAATTTCTGCGGCGACGCTCAAGCGCCTGTGCCCTAGGGGGGGACCCCGATTGTGGCCAGCCCTTGTGACGCTCATGGACTTCCAGCGGAACCAGGTGCCGATAAAGGGAGTCGGAACGTTCAGGGTTCAGTACAAGAACTTTAAAAGGAACCTGGACTTAATTGTGGTCGAGGGCGACCTAGTCAGCTTACTGGGGCAGGCCTGGTTCGAACCCCTAGGAATCACGGTCGAAGGGGTACAGGCGTGCACGGCCCAAGACTTTGCGGGGATTTGCCAAGAATTTCCTGCCGTTTTTGATGACTCTCTGGGCCGGTATACGGGCCCCCCCGGTGTCCTTGCGCTTAGACCCCGCAGTGGCCCCCATACAGATGCGTGCCAGGACGGTTCCATTATCAGTCAAGCCTAAGATAGACG
>NW_015172701.1:66646-67604 GCF_001447785.1 Gekko japonicus
ACTGTGTTCCCCCACGTTCCCCCCCGAAATGACCTCTGCCAAGGGGTAAAAAGATTACTAAAGGATGGTAGGGAAATGGCAGAGAGGCAGAATGTATTTTCTGCCTCTGTCTTCACTGTGGAAGATGGGAGGTGTTTGCCCAGTCCAGAACTGCTGATTTCAGGAGGGGTGTTGTTGTGTATGCAGACCGCCACCGGGGGGCCAGCGGTCAGCCAGAATTGCCAGAGCTTGACTCTGGGATAACAATAGGGACTAGCCTCCTAGTCCCTCCACTGGGGAGCCAATGGGAACCATGGCGGGAGATTCAAACCCACCAATGGTGACCAGGGGTGTGTCCCCAGAGATGTATATAGTTGGCCCCCAGGCCGTTGTTCCCCCGTTCTTGTCGTGTACCAATAAAGCGTGCCATGCACTACGTCGTCGTCTGTCGTTTCTCCATGCGGCAACCCACTACATAACATAGTGTAAGAAATGAACTGAGACATATGTGTCAACAAGCTGCCATGGAGTTACTTATGTTACGTTGTAACCTCTGAACCTTCTTCCCCATCCCCCCCCATCTGTAGGTGTTTACTTTCTCTTGCTTGCTGCATCTGCGGAACTGCATCTGCGGAACTGCTCAAGGTTAACAGCTGGAGGTGGGATTATGTTGTGGCATTGCTTGGCTTGTTATGTATTCGAAGCTTGAGAACTGCCCTGTCTTTATGTTGTAGAACCGTTGTGTTCCCAAGGAATTGGGCACTCATTTTATCTGCATTCCCGCCAGCGGGAATTGGGCTCATTGGTCCTACACGGGTTCAAGTTCCTTTATTATGTTATCCTCCGGGGTTTGTAGTTATTCCTAACAATTCTTGTGTCCCTGATCTAACCATCGCTTTATAATAAATTTGACTTTGTTCTTCAAACGTGGATTTATTTCGAATGCATGGGGAATCGGACATTTTGTTAGGAATCCCCT
>NW_015172701.1:67743-67918 GCF_001447785.1 Gekko japonicus
CAGCCAGGGGCTCCGGCGGCACCTGCCCTTCCCCTGCCGGGAGGACCGGAAGCACCGGGACCCATGCTGATGGGACCGCGGGCACGGCCGAAAGACCTGTTGGAGGCTACCTTTGATGGCAACTCTGACGATCTCGCCTTCTTCAGGGTGAGGGTGCAGAAATTTGCGGCGCAAC
>NW_015172702.1:0-7241 GCF_001447785.1 Gekko japonicus
GGGGCTTCCAAGGCAAGTGAGAAGCAAAGATGGCTTACCATTGCAGAGCCTTCCTTGGTAGTCTCCCATCCAAGTCCTACCTTGCTTAGCTTCCAAGAATGGCATACGCCATACCCTTCCATATCCCAGTACCTTTTCTTTAAATGGTGAAGGTTCCCTTGCTCGAAAGCCAGTCGAATCCGACTCTAGGGTTGCGGTGCTCATCTCCGTTTCAAAGGCGAAGAGCCAGCGCTGTCCGAAGACGTTTCCGTGGTCATGTGGCCGGCATGACTAAACACCAAGGTGCACATAATGCTGTTACCTTCCCACCGAAGTGGTACCTATTTATCTACTTGCAATTTCTTGCTTTCGAACTGCTAGGTTGGCAGGAGCTGGAACTAGAGATGGGAGCTCACTCCGTCATGCGGCACCCGGGTCTCGAACTGCTGAACTACTGACCTTCCACAGCCTGCAGTTCAGCGTCTTAATCACTTGAGCCACCGCAGCTTAGGACCAACCAAATGACATAACAATTGTGTGAGTTTTTGAGAAGGTGAAAGGGAGGGGCCACGGCTTAGTGGTAGAGGATCTATTTGGCATGCAGAAGGTCCCAGGTTCAATCCCCAGTTAAATGATTTGGCAGTAGGTGATGTGAGACCCTGGAGAGCCACTGCCAGTAGACAATATTGATTTTGATGGACCAAGGGTCCGATTCAGTATAAGGCAGCTTCATGCATTCATGTGAAAGTTCAGTCACCAATACATGTCATCGGGTTGGTAAAAAGGTTAGTACTTGGTCATGGTAAGTAGTAGGATGGGAAACCACTATGGCAGATCCGGGTTGCTATGCAGAGGAAGGCAGTGACAAACCACCTCTGCTCATATCTTGCCCTGAAAGCCCCATGAGGGGTCACCATAAGTCAACAGAGACTTGACAACACTTAATTAAGAGAAATGATTGAAATGATTATCCTGCTGTCCTCATTCCCCACTCCCCAATACTTCTTTATGTATCCCAATCAGAGAAGACAAAAGAAACCAGAAAAATCCTTTTTAAAAGGTTTATTTCATTTGTTCACAGAACATACAGAGTTCAGATGGTCCATCTGTAACAGTGTGTTGTCATGCGAGGTGCAGTTCACAAAATAAATTAACTGTGTCTGTTTTCAGAAATGGTTCTTTGGATACAGTCATTGCTCTTAAGACAGAGCATGCTTACATGGTAAGCAAACACAAAGCAAGGAACGGTGCTGGCTGCCACCCAGCACAGAAGATGTTTAGCATGGCAGTCTTAGATTTAAAAACAAAGAAACAGTTTGAATGGCGCCTTGAAATATCTTTAGCGCCTACTTTTTTAAAAAGTATCAAGGAGCCCATTAACTTATTTCCCCCTCCCTTTGCTCGCTAGAAGACCGATCTTCGGCAGCGAAAAAGGGGGCGCAACGCCTCCCCGCTGCGTATGTAGTGTCGGTTTGAGCTTGACGTCAGTCCCGGTGGCTTCTGAGCGAGCCAATCCCGGAAAGAGTAGGCTAGCCCGGATTCCAGGCGGCATTAACTCGTTCGTGACCCCAGCCCTGCACAGAAAAGGGGTCCTTCTTCCTCCAAAGCCAAAGTCCTGACCTGGCCTAGAAAGCTCTTCAGAAAGCAGCCCGGCCCTGCAAGAGAAGGAGGGTGATGTCTATGATGGTGGAAGTGGAAGACTCGTTTCCCCAGGGCCGACCGGTCGCATTGGCCGCCGCCTGCGTTTCCAGAGAGCGCGCCGTGGTGCCGGGCTGCTCCAGGAGGAAGGGTTCACAACGGGATTCCCTCGCCTTTGCCGCCGAGTGGGCGAAGAGACGTCCCTCGGCACCCGAGGAGGCTACTGCAATTGTGAGATCCTCCTCGGCGCTGTAGATCTGGAAGAAGACGATCGCCAGAAGGATGACGAGGAGGCGTTTGGCAAAGCTGCGCTCCTCCGTGGGGTAGTAGCGCCTCACCTATGAAGAGAAGGAGGACGAGGTGATTAGAGACGGGGGTGGGGAGTAAAGCACCCCTGTACCCTTTTTCTTAAAGCCTTCCATTGAGCCTGTTTCCCAGCTTTCTCGTTGGCTAATGCCAAGCTGCCCCCTAGAAACCCACAGATACAATTCCCAGAGTCACGCAGTGCTCTATTTGCCCCCAAGCCCAGACGTCTATCCAGACACCACACATTCCTCAAAATACACAGCCTTATTCTTTCTGCCTTCACCTACACCTCTAACTAGATCCCCACCCTGCTGCTAGCCAAGTTAACCCAGATGGTAGTTAAAGTTGCCAGCTTCCAGGAAAGGCCTGGAGATCTCCCGGAACAACTAATTTTCAGACTACAGAGATCAGTTCCCTTGGAGAAAATGGCTGCCGGGGGGGGGGGGGCGGCGGACACATTCTATGGTATTATACCCAGCTGAGGGCCTTCCCCTCTCCAGACCCCACTCTCCCCAGGCTCCAACCCCAAACCTCTAGGAATTTCCCAACTCACAGTTGGCAACTCTAACTGTAGCACAGGGAAACCAAACCACAGCTGACTGCACCAGGTTGTTTCTGGGGCGTCATATCAGAGATCCCTTGGTACCCAGAGCATGGAGAAGAGAGGGAACTAGGGCATGGGTCACTTCCTCTCTTCAGAATCATGTGAGGAGAGGAGTGACGTGCTGGGACAGGTAAGGATGGGTGACTAATAGCGAGCGAATTTTGCACCCATGCCTGACTCATAGTATGCCACCTTCTTCTTCTTTCTTTTTGACAAGGCTCCTTTGCCCCAAAGGTAGCCTGTCTATAGAAATTAAGCAGGTAAGGCTTCCCCCTGCCTTGGTGATGCAGCAGTGGAGGAAGTTGCTGAGTTTTGGTCAGCCATTCAACACAGGCTTTGCCGGTGCGGTGGGTGGGTGGGGAGAGGAAGTAATTCTACGTGCATGAAGAAGGTGATATTTACTATCTAGCTTCCCTCATTCACTGGCACTGTCCATCGTGAAGAGCCCAGAGTCTTAAAGATCCTGAAGACAAATCCCTTTTCTGAGAGAACTCCAGAATCCTGAACTGTAGACCTTACTCCACTCTTAGTCCCACAATTACCCTGCTGCCCCCTCTCAGCTGCACCCCACTTCTTTGCCAGTGGACCTAGGAGTCCGGCTGATAGTACCCTCCGTTCCACCCCAAGAGATCCTGTCCCCTTTTCTCTACAGGGGTCCAAACTTGCTAACTTACCACTGGGGGATAGAGAACTCTCCGGGATCTCTTCTTGATCCTGGTGGTCCTCGAGGACTTCTTGTAGGCTGGACTCATCTCGACCTCTGGGAGTGGGTCGAAAGTGAAGTACTGGGGCCCTGTGGGCTGAGCCCGATGTGGGACCTTGGGCATCTTTAGCGCAGGTAGCCTGGGCTCACATGCACAGCACATAGTTGTCGTGCCGTACAGGGAACTCATCTAACGGAGAACGCAAGCAAGAGAGATCAGCTGGTTTGCTTAGCAGTGTAATAAGCAAGAGAGAGAGAGAGCAGCTGGTTTGCTTAGCAGTGTAATAAGCGAGGATGAGAAGGTGCTTGCCAGCAAAGGCTTTATGAGCAGGAGCAGTGACACTCCCCTTGCGGTACGATTGGCTAGGGAGACAGAAGAGAATGCCTGTGATTGGGTGATTGAATGACAGCTCATTGTGGAAAATCCAAACTTCTGTGTTCAGTCAGTGTTGGCGGCCCGCCCGGTTGAATGGGGAATTGTCACGCAATGCAGGGAGAGAGTGAGAAAGGAAGAGGGAGGGTTGTGTAAGCACAAACAGTGAGAGTGGGGGAAGGGCATGCCCTGCAGAAAATAAACACACACACACACACACACATTCAACTGCTTCCTTATCTATCAGAGACGGAGGGGCGTAAAGCTCCTGGCCTATGATATAACTCCAGAAATGTCAGTGGCTTTTATAAAGGCATGCAACTGAAACCACAGATAGAGAGCAGCTGCCGGGCATTCTCTGACACAGTAGAATAATAGAGCTGGTAAGGATCTCCAGGGTCATCTTGTCCAACCCCCTCACAATGCAGGAAATTCACAAATACCCCCCCCCCAGTGACCAATGCTCCATGCCTTAATGGAGATCATATGAAACACACACACCCCCAGCAGCAGTCTACAAACGGGAAGGAGAAATGGCTATTTAGGATTTTAGGCAACCCCTTTTCCCTACTTGCAATGGCTTTTGACATCCAGTGAAGGAGCACTGTTTTCTACTGCTACTAGTCAGCCCTGAGGATAAAATCCCAGATCCTAGACACACACACCCCCAATAGTTTTTTTTAGGTCTTTTGCTCTCAAGTCACAGCCAACTTGTGGTGACCCCATAAAGTTTTCAACGCAAGAGACATTCAGAGGGGGTTTGCCATTGCCTACCTCTGCGTAGTGACCTTGATATTCCTTAGTAGTCTCCCATGCAAGTGCTAACCAGGGCCAACCCTGCTTAGCTTCCAAGATCTGACGAGATCAGGCAAGACTGGTCAGGGCGCCCCCAATAGCGGCAGCTATCAAACAGAAATCAAACCTGACAGTAAGGACTTGGCTGGTGACCATCACACACAAGGGCCTCGTTAAAGGTTAAGAGCCCCTGCTCTGATGTGTACAGCAAATGCACAGAAATACTTTGGGATTAAAATGCTGCATCCAAAAGATTGAGTTGGTTACTTTTATATCAAAAGGGGAAATTCACCTCCTCCTCTGCACTTGTCTTCAAATAGCAGTCACCTGCTCCTTTCCTTCAGTCCTGTGTGAAGCTTCCATGATATGAATGCATGAAGCTGCCTTATACTTGGTCTACTAAGATCAACTCTCGTGTGACCGGGACCTAAGATCAGTATTGTTCACTCTGACTGGCAGCAGCTCTCTCTCCAGACTTTCAGGCTGAGGTCTTTTGTATCGCCTGCTATTTGATTATTTTGGCTGGGGATAGCGGGAGTTGAACCCGGGACCTTCTGCATGCTAATAAGATGCTATGTCCCTGAGCCATGGCCCTCTCTTTTCCTTCCCTGTCTCTGGCTGCCCTGTTACCCAGACTATCCTGCAGCACACAGCTGTTCCTGTCTTGATGCCCCGTGTCGTGTGAGGTATTTTTACCCCACAATCTTCTCATTTCTTTAGCCCCTGGCCTCCCTGCCTTCCTTCCAAAATACAAACAAAAGCAATGGACTCTTAGCAGTGAAAGCAGTTCATTTACTGGGGAACCCACAAAAGCCCCAATAAATGCATTTAATCATATACAAGACTAGATTTCCTCTCAAAGGATACTATAAAAGGGGGAGTACCTTACATTTCCATACATACCAGTTGCTTGTGGGCCGGGTAAGAGCCCTGGACGGGCTGGTTCCGGCCCCCCAGGCCTTATGTTTGACACCCCTGTTTTAGATAGGTTAGTGATGGGCTCAGTCAGTATCCCCCCACTGATTTGAACTTTTCTGGCTTTCCAGTATCTGCAATACTTCTGTGTGGGTATCCCAAAGGAAGCTATGCAGGGGTCATTTTGTGGAAAAAGAGGTGCAGGAGCTCATTAGCATAACTCATTAGCATACCTTATTTGCATATGCCACACACCCTGACATCACCAGAAGTGTGTCAGAAGGCAACACCCACTGCTCAGGCTCCCCTGGACTCTTTTGGATTGTTAGCTATTGGAGGGGGGGGAAACGTGCAGATCTGTCCTCGCAGAGGAGGGAGAGCTTGTACCTGAATAAAACTTGGTCTTAAAGGTGCCGTTTTGGGCCAGGGGGCTCTGCAGCTTACCTGGCTGCTTCTTGCTCTGACTGAGGAGCAGGGGGTGGGGCTTGTTGCATGTGCCCGCCCCCTGACTTTTCTGGCTTTCCAGTATCTGCAATACTTCTGCATGGGTATCCCAAAACAGGAAGCTATGTAATACCACTTCTTAAGAGCAACCAAAAGAATGTGCAAGCTTGCAGGTTCTCCAGAGCACCAGCAGACTAGATGTTTAAAAACACCCCCAGAAAGGGGGTGGGTGGGGGGAAGTTAGTTTCAGGCTATGAGCTTGAGGCCTTTTATCAGCATCCGGTGTTGAATGCCAAGCAGGTTTGCCGAGTCAAGTGCCAGGTGGAGCCAGTTTCAGGCTGCACATTTACAGTGCAACCCTAAACAGAGTTAACTTAACACCCTTCAAAGTCCACTGAAGTCAATAAGCTTAGAAGGGTGTGACTTTGCTTAGTATGGCACTTAGTATTTATCTATCATATGGCAGAGTTGCACACGGGAAGCATATAATAATAATATATATATGTATATGGCACTGTTAATCTTGTAGGAAGCAGATGCAAAGCATTGGGTGTGTCTCTGAAAGCAAAGGGTACACCCAGGTGAGCTGGTTTTTATATATGCAACTGGATGCTCACCCTTGCGTGCCCAGGGTAGCCTGATTTCATCAGCTCTTGGAAGCTAAGCAGGGTCAGCCCTGGTTAGTATTTGGATGGGAGACCACCAAGGAAGTCCAGGGTTGCTAAGCCGAGGCGAGCAATGGCAAACCTCCTCTGTTCGTCGGCTACAGCTTGGTGGCACTTTTCACCCCTCTGTGAAATGCTGAGTATGGACCAAATTATTGCATTGGGGTCCTGGAGCCATTCTCTGGAAAGATGCTGATTTTCAAGACTGTGGAACAGCCTGGTTTGGGGGGACACCAGCTTTGTCTGTTTTGCTCTTATGGATATAATTCACTCCACTCCTTTTTTTAAAAAAGGAGAGCCTTAGTGATGAAGAAAGGGCAGGAGGTTGATTGTAAAAAGAGGCAGGTGAGAATGGTCTGTGGCAACTGCATGAAAGACTGGTTCTGAAGAAGTGTAGCACGAACACCACAGGATGCGGTGGGCACTGTGTTTCTTCCTCGTGTGAATGGCAGCAGCACGTTACATAAAAAAACGCTGATACAATCAACGCCAAAGAGTGACAGGGCCTAATTACACATTATGTTTTCCTTTCCATTATGACACTCTAGGAATTAGTCGATCTGTATGGCTTTTTATCATGGAGATTGGCAAATTCCTAGAGTGTTGTGATGTTGCATCCGGGTACAAACTGGAAGTGAAGTCACAACATTGCACACCATTGTTTCCCACCCCCAAAATGATTCTCCTGGTTGCTGGCAGCCCTGTCAGTCTCTCTCTGTCTCTCTCTCTCTGCATGTGTGTGTGTAGCTGCTCCACAGACCTTTCCTGTGTCTTTGTCGTAATGTTGATGTAAATGCTTTATTTTAAAACAGTCTTTTG
>NW_015172702.1:7274-9426 GCF_001447785.1 Gekko japonicus
ACACTAATTACAACAATTAAAAACGGATGAAAACTAAACAAGAAATGGTGGCACAAAGTGCAACAACGTGAGAATGAAGGCACAGACTGAAATACACTGGAGCAGAGGAGAAGCTGAAAGAAAGGGGAAATGGAGCCATGAAGTTCCCTGAGTAACCTTTGGTCACCCACTCACTCTCAGCCTCATCTAGGGTTGTTATGGATTGAGGCACAAGCAGGACAAATGTTGCCAGTTCCTAAAGTAAAACAAAGATGGCATCAGGGAGGGAGTATGCAGAGCACAACCACAGAAGAGACTTTTTAAAAAAACAATTCCTGAAGGCAGAGGAACTCCGAGCTCTGGCAATGGCAACATTTAAACAGAAAGGAATGTTCTTAGCGGAGGAGGCACTCCGGATTGAGGCTGTGCAGGTTGGTTCTTAAAGGTAAGCACCAGCATATTGAAGTGTTCCCGGAAAACACTCAGGGGAGTTTAAATGGCCTAAGGAGAAGTCAAGCTGAGCGTTCTTTGTGATGTTGAGAATCAACAAGCAGAGGCAGGGGCCTTAATCTCAAACCAAGGACAGAAGCACCAGCAATGGGCATCAGTTCACACATTTGCCTCTGGTGGTGCTGTGGGAGGAGGCAACTGGTGAACAGACACTGATCATTGTCTTGTCACTGCTAAAGGGAGCCAAGCAACTCCTTGAGAGCTAGTTTGGTGTGGTGGTTATGAGCAGCGGGCTCTAATCTGAAGAGCCGGGTTTGATTCCCGAGTATTGCTCATAGGATGTCTGTTGTGGGGAGAGGAAGGGAAGGCGATTGTAAGCTGCTCTGAGACTCTGAGTGAAGGGTGGGTATAAATCCAGTCTCTTCTTCTCCTGCTGTACATGTGGGGCTTGGCTGTGCTAGTTCCTGGCCTCCAGGATAGTGGCCCAGACCCTCCAAGAACCTTCCCACGTGTGCAGCATTTCATTTCCTTTGCCACCACTGGCAGTGAGTGGGGGCAATGCTGAGCACATCGATGGTCATGTTTTGCCTGGTAACCCTACAGACACAGGTCATTTCTGTATGGACATTGCTAAATCTCCAGTAAAGGCGGGCCAGGTGGTAGGTGATATAAAAGACCTTTGTCTGAGATTCTGGACAGCTGCTCCTAGTCCCAATAGATAATA
Organism: Gekko japonicus; assembly: GCF_001447785.1. Taxonomy (NCBI): domain Eukaryota; kingdom Metazoa; phylum Chordata; class Lepidosauria; order Squamata; family Gekkonidae; genus Gekko; species Gekko japonicus. The sequence continues at coordinate 8,428 of NW_015172702.1, forward strand.
CTGACCTTGATGGAAGGGAAGGCGATTGTAAGCTGCTCTGAGACTCTGAGTGAAGGGTGGGTATAAATCCAGTCTCTTCTTCTGCTGTACAGGTGGGGCTTGGCTGTGCTAGTTCCTGACCTCCAGGATAGTGGCCCAGACCCTCCAAGATAGTGGCCCAGACCCTCCCACGTGTGCAGCATTTCACTTCCTTTGCCACCACGGGCAGTGAGTGGGGGCAATGCTGAGCACATCGATGGTCATGTTTTGCCTGGTAACCCTACAGACACAGGTCATTTCTGTATGGACATTGCTCCAGCCTGGCTTCTTAACTACATCGGTTTTTTCTCAGCCTTACACACAGAATCATTTGCCAATTGTCACTTTGGCAGATTCCACCCAGCTTTCCCCCATGTTTTATCAAGCCACTTTTCTGCCGATGTTTCCCAAAGAAATGCATTGAAATCATTCATTGCTCAGTCTGGACAGTTTGCTGGGGCTCCAGAAGTCCTACCCACAGGCAACCATTTACTGCTGCCAGCTGCCACAATTCTCCCCCTTACATTGCCAGCTGTTAAAAAAAAAAATTGCAGCCTGTCATTCCATTGACGTACGGCTGTGGATATGCTTCCCATACTTCTGTGTGTAAACTTTTCCTTCTACATTCTTGGGAGCACTGTATCGAGCATGGCTTGGAGGTTTGAGGGAGAGGCCGTGGCTCTGTCCAACTCTTGCAGGCTGCGAGAGTTGAACCATAAGGAAGGCCGAGTGCCGAAGAATATCTGCTTTTGAATTATGGTGTTGGAGAAGACTCTTGAGAGTCCCTTGGACTGCAAGGAGATCAAATCAGTCAATCCTAAAAGAAATCAACCCTGACTGTTCCCTGGAAGGCCAGATACTGAAGCTGAAGCTCAAATACTTTGGCCACCAAATGAGAAGGGAGCACTCACTGGAGAAGACCCTGATGCTGGGAAAGATTGAAGGTCAAAGAAGACGGGGACGGCAAAGGATGAGATGGTT
>NW_015172702.1:9454-31927 GCF_001447785.1 Gekko japonicus
AGTAATTTGGGCCTCTATCTCTCTCTCTCTCTCTGCCACACAATACCCACGCAGTAGTTTGCAAAATGTGACCTTCTCTCTGACACATGTATTTTGAGTCCATGAAATAAACAAGACTGTTGCAACAGCACAAACAGGCTCTCACACTATAAACATCCTGCAGAATAAATACACAGATATTGACCCGTGACCGCCGCCAACACATTTCCACCCCTTAAAAATCTGACAGGCGCACCAACAATCCACACACTGCTTACACGTGCTTATGGAAAATTGAGTTTTAAAAATTGGGGGGGGGGGAGAAGCCCAATGTGATGGAATGGAGAAAAAGAGTGAACTCGCCCAAGAATGCAAAATAAATTAAAAAAAGAATTTACAACAGTCTCGGAAACCGATTACTAAGGATTTACAATATAAACTTTAAAAAAATGATGTATGGTATTAATCTCTTGGCATGTACTCCCACCCTGTGCTTTCAGGGTAGCTTACAAGATCACGAGAATAACAAAACCATTAACATCCATTATAAAGTCACAGTAAAATTATCATCAATTATTGTTACTAGTCTCATTTATACCCCAACTTTCTTTCCAATGGGGTCCCAAAGCAGCTTCTATCATTCTCCTTTGTTTTATCCTCAGTTCAGGCAGAGAATGTGTGACTGGCCCGAGGTCATCCAGCAAGCTTTGAGAGCAGAGTGGGAATTGCTGTGTGCTAGCAATAACCCGCTTTTTTAAAACCAAGGGTAACCAGTATGTTCCTGCGGCCCTAACTGCCATTTGTTTGGAAGCCAATTTGATACGCTTGGAAACAAGGGCTTGGATAATTACTTTCAGATTTTGGTTACATCTGCATTTCAGGAGCTGCCCCAATAGCCTTATTCCATATCTGCTGAAAGAGTCTCATTGTTCTGAGTGGTTTGCTGCTATAGAAAGGAAAATCGTTTCAATAGGCTTATGCCTGAATGATTTGATGTCCTTATCTGAAATAAACATCTTTGCTCTGTGCAAACAGAGATTAATTGATATTGAAATGCAAGAGCTTAGAGCTTTGGCTTCTGGTAGATGTTTTCCTTTAAGATGGGCATGTTTTCTGATCAACGCCCCAGCACAATACTTATCGGATCTGACTTCCCCACAGCTGCGTAGAGCATTTATGCTGGCCCGTTTTAATGTGCTCCCCTCTGCGGTTTTAGCAGGAAGATTTAAGAAAATCCCCTACTCTGTAAGGTTCTGTGATTGTGGTTCAGAGGAGATTGAAACAATCGAACATGTATTTCTCTATTGTAGTTTGTATGAGGACATTCGGGCAGCCTATTTAGAAGATATTCTTAAGAATGATGCCAAGCAATCCGATGACAGAATGTTGTATCGTTTACTGGCTTCACAAAACATAGTGGTTATTGAAGCGGTTGCTAAGTTTTGTGACTGCCTTATAATGAGGAAGATGCGTGTTAATGAACTGAATGGCGATTGTGTAGGATTCTGATCTATGCCAATAAAGGTTTTGAACTGGAAAGTTGGCTTCTCAGTCTGCTTGCTCAGCCACTCACTGTCATACAGAAGCCCTGCAGGGCCAAAGTTAATAGCCATGCAAAGCAGAAACTTGCCCCAGAGGTTGCTTATATACACCACAACAGGCGGTTCCCATTTTGCTCTCATTGCAATTGCAAGCATGGAGGTGTTCTCAGTGGTAATGAAGCTTCCTCACCGGAGTTTTCCCCTCGTGCCTGCCATTCCCACTGCCCCCGCTTGCCCCTGGCAGCGGTAGGAAAAGGCAAAATGGCGCAACTCCATATTTCATTTAAAAAACACCCAACATCTTTGTAAATTTTCAGGGTAATTTTTGAAACAAACACATATAACCTCTCCTTACCGGTGAGACAAAGGAGCTCTGTTTCAAACAGGAAGAAAAATGTTATAATGTGTGTCACAGAAAAATCCCCCTGAAAATTATTTCTAAAGCGCATTGGGAATTTTTCATAAAAACACATGTGGAAGCTTGAATAATGAAATATAGAGCTAAGTGTCATCTGCACATTGATGACACCCAATTCCAAAGCTCCAGACAATTTCATTCAGTGGCCTTATTCAGACAGAAAAGAGTGAAACCACCAAAGGACTATATTCAAGTCAGTGGATAAGAATGGAGTGCTCAACTGTATCAAAGGCTGCTTAGAGGTCCAACAGTATCAACAAGAAAGATTGTCCCCTAGTCTACTTTAAATGGAGATCATCCCCCCAGTGCAACTAAAGCTGTCTTGGTAGCATACCTAGGCTTGAAACCAGACTGAAATTAGTCAAGGGCAGAGGTGTCCTTCAGGAAACCTTGGAGCTGTTCTGCCACCACACACTCTCTCACCTTCCCTAGAAAAGGTAAATTGGAGACTGGCCTGTAATTGGCCTCTCATCCCGAAGCCAATGATTTTTTTTGAGCAGAGGTCTAATAACTACCTCCTTCAAAGGCCTAGGGAGAGCCCTCTCAATCAGGGAGGAGTTGTGGATTTTCACTAATGGCTCCAGTACCTTTTCCCAGGAAGATTTTAATAGCCAAGAGGGGCATGGGCCCAGGGCATGTGGCCCTCACACTCCGGAGGATCCTGTCAGCATCCATAGGAAGGATCAATCTGAAATTATCCATAACAAAGGGACAAGCAGGTGCTTCTGACACCTCAGGTACCAGGTCTGTACTTAACTTGGCCTTCAAGGTGACACAGATGAGAGAGATTTTTTTCAGCAAATAATCTTGCAAAAACATCACAGCTGGGGGCCAAATTTCCATCACTCACAGGGTCAGACTTGGGTGTGATCAAGTCATGAACCACTTTAAACGATTGAGCCCAACATGTGTAGAAGTACCACATGAATTCTGGAGTAAAAGGGATTTTTTTGAGCTTGAGTATACACAGTTCCCAGTTTGCTGTAATAATCCTTATTATCCTGCAAACTTGGGTCATTACTCATAGTTGGGGTGTGAGGAGCTTTGGAGGACCAAAAAAGAAAGACCATAAGTGTGCCCCTGGAGTTCTCAGGCAGCCAAGCTACTTCCTCTTGAAAGCACCTGGAAAATTATATGCCTTATCAAGAGACCCTACCTTGATATTAAAAAAAACTGATGGATTTATCTATGTGTCTGACCACAGGATCTTGGGGTACAAAAACACACAGGTCTCAGTGAGGGAGATCAGCGGGGGGGGGGGACAACATGAGCAAAGACTGCCTAAAATGGCCACAAGGAATTTAAGGACCGCTACCTGACAACTATAGGAATCTTCTGAAGCCCTACTTCAGATTAGGGTTGCCAGCTCCATCTTGGGAAATACTTGGAGATTTGGGGGGTGGGGCCTGAGGAGGGTGGGGTATGAGGAGGGGAGGGGCTTCAATGGGATATAATGCCATAGAGTCCACATTCCAAAGCAGCCATTTTCTCTCTGTGAATTGATCTCTGTTGCCTGGAGATAGTTGTAATAGCAGGAGATCTCCAGCTACCACCAGGTGGTTGAACTCCAAAACAACATCCGTGATAAAAATAACGAAGAGTCAATAAAGATAAGTTGCGAAAACATTTACTGAAGTATTTCTGTAGTTCTGTAAGGAATATCCTCTGTCATCGCTCACACGCTAACGAATACTGCGCAATGTGAACGTTTGTTTCGCAATATATACTTTATCTGAGCGTGTAGCAATCCCAATTCTTATCAAATACTACTTATCAATTCTTGCTGGAAACATTCCATGTTGACTAATAACAGGACCCGGGGGTCATGTAGTAGAAAATAAGGTGCAGAAGCTCATTAGCATAACTCATTAGCATATGCCACACACCCTGACATCACCAGAAGTGTGTCAGAAGGCAACACCCACCGCTCAGGCTCCACTGGACTGTTTTGGATTGCTAGCTATTGGGGGGGGGGATGTGCAGATCTGTCCTCACAGAGGAGGAAGAGCTTGTACCTATACAAAACTTGGTCTTAAAGGTGCCACTGGACCGTTTTGGACCGTGGGGAGGCCGGGGCTCTGCAACTTACCTGGCTGCTTCTCGCTCTGACTGAGGGCTGCTGGGAGCAGGGGGTGGGGCTTGTTGCATGTGCCCGCTCCCTGTAGGGTTGCCAAATTTTTAAAACGTACCGGCGGGGGAGCGTCCTGCCGGACCGGGAGTTGTTTGAGTATGCGCGCGTGCGCCGCCAGAGCGTCACCGGAAGTGACGTCATACTTCCGGGTGACGCGCACGCCGGGGCGGAGTTCCCCCCGGGCCCCGATTCCCCGGCATCGGGTAATGGGCCTCCGGGGCGGGGGGAATTCCGCCCTACCGGGGGGGGGTTTTGCAGCCCTAGCTCCCTGGGCTCTTTACTGCCGGAGCTCCGCCCCTGTGCGCTCCTGCAGGAAATGACCCCTGACAGGACCCAAGGTCTTCACAAGCGGCCATTTTCCCTTTGTGAATTGATCTCTGTTGCCTGGAGATCAGTTGTAATAGCGGGAGATCTCCAGCTACCACCAGGTGGTTGGCAACCCTACTTCAGGTGCTCCTGTCTTCTGAGATTAGGCAGGCAGCAATCTAAGACAGGGCCATTTCAGTTGTGGCATGAAGACTGTGGAACTCTCTCCCAAGGAATACTCATCTGTCTCCTTATATCACTGTCTTCCACCAGTGAAGTCCTTTATATCATGTCTGATGTTTTGTTTTATCTTCATGTATTTTTTCTTTTCTTTTAAATCTTACTTAGTTGCTGGATTTTAAGCCTGTTCTTATTTCTGTCTTTTTTAAAAGAAAAAATTATTTTAAATGTCTGATGTTGCCTCAGTAATCCCTCCTCTCTGGCCTATGTTTTTAATTGAAGTCTCTCTGTGTTCGTATATATGTATTTTAGTTCTGTTTTTTAAGTTATTATACAATGTGTTTTTACACTATGCTGTTTTCAGTTCTTAGCTGCCTTGGTGTCCCTTATTGGGCTGAAAGGCAGGACACAAATCTTCTAAACAAATAAATGATGTATGGCATATAATTAAGGGTAGGTGAGCCACTTCTGGGCCACCCGATAAAGAATCGGAAAATGACAGAACCTCCTATTTGGCCTTCTTGTGCAGAGATGGGCGGTTCTGAGGTAAAAACAGCAGACATTGAACTGGGAGAAAGCACTGTGGTTTGGATTCCACCTAGAGTGTCTGCAGCCTCAAGGAGAGGGGGCAATTTTCACTGAATCCCCCCTCCCATGTCATCCCTTTCCACTGCTGTTTTGGGGATGGAGGACCCTCGGAACAGCTTAGGAGGGATCAGAATTCTCCTGAGAGCAGGAGTGAGCAAAAACCAACCTCTTCCTTGTACCTGAGAAAATTCTAGGTAGGCTCCAAGTTTGTGCTTCCGCCCCATCCCCAAGGGAACATTTGAGCCTAGCACACAAGAAGATGAAATCCTGCTTCACAAAATGTCCTCTGATAAAGAAAAGGGACAATAATTTGAAACCCTTTTTAATACAGCATCTGTTGCACTTCATACCTTGACATTTCTTTATCAACATATCAAAATGGGTGTCTCTTTCAAAGATGGAAATGTTTAGGCATTTCTTATGCATTTCTTGGCTCCTGAATATCACAGATTCCTATCCCAGTGGGGGGTTTTTAAGCACACCATCCTTTTTAGAAGGCACCTCCTCTCACCTTCAAGCTGCCCTTTATGCTCTCCTGAACTGAAAAGAAGCATTGGAAACTGATGTTAGAGCAGGCCTGTAGCTACAGTGGGGCATCTCGGGGCCTGGCCCCCTGACTTATTGCCAAGCCCCCTGGCTTCCCATTTTTTATATTATTTTATTTTATTTGTGACAATCCCTTGGGGATCTGTGTGGGGTGCCCCCCGACTTATTTAAAGGCCCCCTGAATTAAAAAAATCTTGGCTATGGGCCTGCGTTAGAGTAGTTTCTCAGGAACCTCAGGTGGGAAGTACCTAATATGTATGAGTAAATATATCTCTTTTTAACAGATGCCAGGGTCTGATTCCTGGTCATAACAGAGCACATGTGAAAAATGCAGTTTCTCATTTGCGTACATGACTAGTTTAGTCACAATAGAAGTCACCCAGATTCATAGACAGAAGGAAACCATCAGCTTTATCCACACACAGGGAAACAACACTTTCCCAAACTATACAAATAAGCACATGCTGGTTCTTACCTAGGCTTGCCAAGTCCCCCCGGGGGGTGGGGAAACCGCCGGTGGATCAGGCCCCGGGGGGAACCCCACCCCCAAAGTACGCGAGGTGCGCGTCACCCAGAAGTGATTCGACCACACCGGGCACGCTGGGGGCGGGGCCATGGTCATCCGAGGGAAAACTGGTTTTCCCTCAGATGGTTGTGGCCCCGCCCCCAGCGTGCCCAGCGTGGTCACGTCACTTTCGGGTGACGTGGATGCGGCGTGTGCGCGCTTCACGTGCGCGTGCATTCTCCAGGAGCGAACCAGGAGTCCCCCGCTCCACATGAAGGTACAACTTGGCAACCCTATTCTTACCTTTAAAGCCTTTTATGGTCAGGGGCCTGCATACCTGAGGGACCGCCTTTCCCCACATGTTCCCCAGAGAGCACTGCGTTCAGCGTCCCAAAATTGACTGGCCCTCCTGGGTCCCAAAGATGCCATGCTGGCCATAACCAGGGCCAGGGGCTTTTCGGTGGCATCTCCATATTGGTGGAATGAGCTCCCAGAAGAGATCAGGGCCCTGCGGGACCTTATACAGTTCCACAGGGCCTGCAAGACTCAGATCTTCCACCAGGCCTTCAATCAAGGAGCCGCCCCCAATAAATGAAAGGTATAGAGCCCTGCCCCTTGGAGTTACCACCAACAGCTTGTTCCTGCTGCATAAAGAAATAGATCAATGACCTGATTATCAAATATACTAACATGATTGTTGCTGCCATTGCTAATGTTTACTTGCATTTTACGATACTGGATTGTTTTAGAAGAGGTGGTGTGTAAGAAATATCAGAAATGGACAAATTAAGCCTAATACTCCAAGGGAAGGAGGATAATATCTTTGTAGAAAGATGGATGCGTTTGTTGGATAAACAAGATATGGAAAATTTAGACTCAACTGTATAGAAGAAATGTTTGTATAAGATTCCAAAACTTCTGGAAAACGGATAAATAAACTTTATTTTAAAAAAAGGGGGGGGAGAAGGTTTTATGATTGTTTATAATTGTTATTCATGTGTTTTAATCTTTTATGAAAGCTGCCCTGAGCCTGCTCCAGCAGGGAGGGCGGGGTATAAATTAGATAGACAAACAAAACAAACTCGCCACCATTATTGTTATAATTGCTGTTTACTATTTTATTTCTTGCCTTTGAGCATCATATATAATTGGAGCCTTAGAAGAAATGGGACACATCTGGATCAGCTGCAAAGCCAGTAGAGAGCTACATTACAAACCAAACGATTTGCAATTTGTAGTTGTGGGATTGAGGTTTCCTGGAATGAAGGAGGAAGTAATATAACAAATATTATCACACCTCCCACAGGCCAGCAGCAGCTCTCTTTCAGGTTCAGAACAGCATGAAGAGAAATGTGTGGGAGAGTGGGAGGGGTTTTCTTTTGAATTCTCTGCTGTCCTGCACGTCGCACAGGGAAAATGATTCTACCCACCTGACCATGGTGCGGAAGCTGTTGGCCATGGTGCCTGTGGCAAAGTGCAGAATTGAGAACAGGAAAACACAGGGTTGCACTCAGTGTTCCCTCTAAGCTGAGTTAGTGTGAGCCGGCCCACAGTTGTTTAGCCTCCAGCTCACAGATTTTTGTCTTAGCTCAGGGAGGATGGCTCCAGAGCAAACTAATTTATGCGGTAGCCAAACCACTCACTCACAACTTTAATGGCAGTAGCTCACAAAATAGAATTTTGGCTTTCAAGATTCTATAGCTTAGAGGGAACATTGGTTGCACTTACCTGTAACTGTTGTTCATCAACGTCGTCTCTGCAGACACACATTCCCTCCCTCCTGCCCTGCTATGAGCTCTCTGGAATTTATACCTCTATCTGGGCTTTGAGCTCATGGTGGCTAGTAGGAACTGAGGGAATGGGGGCGGTCCACCCGAGGTTACATGACCTGATTGACAGACTCAGGTGAGAGAGGGCGGACCGAGGCTGGCCTGCGCATGCGCAGTCCCAATGTGGGGCTGCACAAGAAGACGGACAATGAAAAAATATATCATTTTTTTTTAGAGAAGAAAGAAAATGTTGAAATTCCCACAAGAGTGGATTGGTACCCAATACCATATTCTAGAATTGTGTAGCAATGGGTCAGATTATGGAATTGCAGTATGTACATTGCAGTACGTAAAAATCTGAACATGACGGCAAGCTGTATATCTGCAGTGAGAAAAAGAGGGATATTTTTTTCTCTGTTTTTCTCGCTGTGTATATCGGCTGCTGGTGTATATTCAGAGTGTATGTTTTGCTACCATATGTATCCGTTAGACTGCCAAAGGATAATTCATAACAGCATAACTACCAACATAGCAACAGATGTGTATATTTTGGTGTGGCTCCAGGAGGCACCAGTTTGATAGTGCTCCACCCCACCACTGCCTGCAGCCAGGGCTGGCCCTACCATTAAGCAGAGTGAGGCGACACACCTAAGATAGCACATCTTGGGGTGCCATTAGAGAGCATGTGGTCATATTTATCGCTTTCCCGCATCTGAGGAATGTCTTGAGTCATCTCCGTTTAGTAGTTTGGGAACTATTTTAGGAGTTAAAAAAATTAATTATGTAAAAAAGGATGAGCACTTCACTGTACAATCTCATGTCCACACAAGTAGCCGTTAAAACAAACCCCCAAAAGGAACCTCTCCCTTTTCAGCAGTGCCTCACCATTCAAGATCTTTTACTCCCTCCATCTTCTGCTGAGTAAAATTGATTTGACTGTAAGATGCTCAGGATTCAGTCTATCCAATTTTGCTCTGGCTATAACCGTCAGTTCTCCAACTTTAATGCCCTGAGCTGTCTGGAGCTCTTTTGCTCTCAAAATGGCTTCAGTCCTTTTTTCCTCTCTGCCCCTAATGCCTGGAGCTCCCTCTCGGAATACCTAACAATGGCCCCTGCCACACGGCAGGGAAAACATGCGGGTTTTCGGCCAGGAGAGACAGATCGGAGACGGGCAGGCAACGATTCCCAGATGTTGCCGTGGGATCGTGCCTGTTTGATCTGCCCCCGTTCTGTCTTGCTCCCGGACCAAAACCCCTCGTATGAACAGGGCGAATGCTGCCTTCTTCCCACCAAAAACCAGCTCAAAACCTGTTTCTTCCAAGAACCCTCCCACTAATCCTGAATGTATCCCCAGCTGAAGTAAACTTCAGGTATGTGTACCCATGTTTGCATTTCATCCTTTGTTGCCATTATGTCTTTCTCCTTCTCCCCCTGTTGTCTCCCAGCCACATACTGAACTTTAGGCTATCAGCTCTATGGGGCAGAGGCCTGAGCTTTTTCTTATGTTACTTGTAAAACACCATCGGTTGGCTCCGCAGGTTCAAGGGGGGGGGGGTTATCTTGACCTTATTCCCCTCCTCACTGCAATCTTCATCCTGCATAACTTGTTGGCCATGTGGATTCCACAATACTCAGCATAGCCTTTTTGCAGGTCAACAATGGCTGTTCCATTCACTTGCACCTCATCCAATTCAATGTACATCGGACTGTGTTGTGTAATTTGGAACACGTAATATATAAATAACAGTTCTAGAGCCCATATGGCATAATGTTTAGAGGAGGGAATTCTAATCTTGCTGAGCCTGTGAGCGCTTTTGGAATTTTGAAAATAGGGAGTGGGCACCACCACAAAATGGCAGTCACGGAGGGGGGGATGCATCACAAAATGTTGGGATCGCTGGCCAAAAATCTCCCTAGGACAGAGGCAGGTGTTTTTGAATGGATTCTCCCAATAGTCCCAAAGGTGATGTTTCCTGGGAGTACCTCCTAAGAACATGACAGAAGCCAGTGTTGGATCAGACCAATGGCCCATCCAGTCCAACACTCTGTCAAACAGTGGCCAAAAATACCAGGTGCCATCAGGAGGTCCATCAGTGGGGCCAGGACACTAGAAGCCCTTCCACTGTTGCCCCCCCAAGCACCAAGAATACAGTGCATTACTTGCCCCAGACCGAGAGTTCCTACCTATACCTTGTGGCTAACAGCCACTGATGAACCAATGCAGTTTTGCAGCATTTGTCATCCACGCAGGAACCACCCATAGTGCTATTAGGTAATGACCCATCAGCTTTACTGTTTAATCATCTCATGAACCTGCATTACATGGAGCTAGCCCATTGCTCTATCAAGGTAAGTATCATCCACTCAGTGGCGGACCTACATTTTTGGGAGCCTGAAGCTTGAACTGTTATGGGGGGGGGGCCTTCTCAACCAGCAACAATAGGGTTACATCCTTGAGGACTAAATAGCAGAGAATGGGGTGGTGGGGTAGAGCCCTTGAAAATGGGCCATGCAGTGAGCCCACCAGCAACCGGGCAACCACTGTTATCTTCTTCAATGGGGTTGTTCCATGGCAGATCACCACTGAGCCATTGGGAGGGCGGGGTATAAATAAATAAATAATAAATAAATAAATTTTTTTTTTTAAAAAAAATTAACCACTACATCCATCAATTTTGTTGAAAAATTAACATTTTTTAAAAGTTGCTTTAGGGCCCCTCCAGGGTTAGGGGCCCTGAAGCTTAAGCTTCATTAGTTTCACTTCATTGGTTTCACATCCACTCTGATTGGCAGAGGCTCTCCAGCATAGAATTCTTTCCCACTGCCTACCACCTGGTCCTTTTAAGTGGAGATGCTGAGGATTGAACCTGGGACCTTCTACATGCAAACCAGCTGCTCTCTTGCTGATCTACAGCCCCTCCTATGGTCAATACCAAATCACAAAGCTAACAACCAAATGTATTCATTGGCACAGATCCATAAAGCCTAAATTGCAGGTTGCCATGCAGGGCCATTAAATCCTCAAACAACAGTCATGCAAAACCTTTTATTTTTTGTTGCTCAGTCGCACAGTCGAGTCCGACTCTTTGCGACCCCATGGACCAGATCACGCCAGGCCTTCCGGTCTTCCGCCGTCCTCTGAAGTTTGCTCAACTTCATGTTCGTTGCGTCTATGACACTGTCTAACCATCTCATCCTTTGAACATCACTATGTTGCTCATTAGCTTGTGCTATCTTATCTGGTCCTGATAAAAGGTATTGCATTAGCATTGTTTCTAAAACCTAAATGGTTAGATTACTGGAATTCACTGTCAGAGGATGTAGTGATGGCCACAGGAATAGACTGCCTTCAAAAAGGGATTAGATTGATTCATGTAGGATAGGTTTAGCAGTGACTGAGGGTGACTGAGGGGAACCTCCACATTCAGAGATACTAAACCGCTGAATCCCAGAGCCAGGAGGCAACATCGGGGGAAGGCCTCGGCCTCTATGCCCTGTTGTTGGCCCTCCAGAAGAGCTGGTGGCCACCACTGTGTGATACAGGATGCTGGACTAGATACACACACTGCTGGTCTGATCCAGCAGGGTTCTTCTTATGTTCTTACACTCTTAAAAAAAACAAGTTGAGGGCGTCAACATGATATGGAGCTGATCCCAAATTTAATATCGCCCTCATATGCTTATTATGATGCTTGTTTTCTTTTATTTGTATCTCGCTTTGCTCCCCTATCTGAACCGCAAATGGCTGCTTTGTTTCTAATATCAAAGCAACACGTACATTAAAGAAGAGCTTTATTATATTGCTACCTTTCCCCTTTAAAACTCCAGGTTGGTTCCACAGAGGTGGGATACTCCCCCATCTAAGCCCTGACTGCACCCCAGTCAGCAAGCCTTTGGGCTTGTCGTTTGCGTATTTGATGACATGAAGTTCCCCACACAAGGCATTTTCAGTGATAAGGTTTCAAACAATGTCATCACCCTATCTGAAGAGGCATTTATAGTGAATGGTATTTCAGCCCAGCACTGATGGCATTTACACAGTCTGCGTGGGGGGGGGGGGAGCCATGTCATTGTTTATTATCCTATGCCAGATATGTTGAGCGAAGGTCAGGCTCTGAATGAGGGCTGCTAACCGGAATGCTGAGCCCAGCTAATCGAAAACAGCACATTTATCTAATCAGCCCACACAAACCAGCCTGCCAGTTAAGATCAATATCAGAGGCCCTGCTGTGTGTCAGTCCCCCCTGTGCTTTCTAAATCAGGATGGATGGCAACCATAGACAGGTCTTCTCTGTGGGGGTGACTTGATTATGGAATACCCTCCCTGCAAGAGTTGGCCTAGCCCTTAAAATGATAAGTTTTAGGAAAAGTTTTTAAAATTCATGAATTCGTTTTGTTAAATTCTCCTCCCATTTTCATCTAGTGATCACTGTTTTGCGATTCTTTCTTTTTAAAAATTGATGCTTTAATCTGTTGCATTTAGCTGTGGGTTTTATTGATGTTTTTATCTGTTGTTATTTTGATGGAGTTGTAATAGGGTTGCTTAAGTTGTGAGAGGGTTGCTGGGAGACTGGGGCGAGGGCAGGGACGTCATAGGCTTGTGAGACCCCTTGGTGGAGGAGGGGATCCCCCACTGCCAGGCCCCACCGGCCCACCAGCAATCAGCTGGCTGGGGGGGGGCTTACCCCAAAATGAGCAAGGACCAGTCGACATGCAGCAATGTGACCTGGAAGTGACATCATCATGTGGCAACGTCAGCGTGACGCTCTGGTATTTGGGCAAAAACTCCATGGTCCTCTATAACTCTGCAACAAGAAGGGTCTTACCATTTTTAAAACTAAAAGCTAGGAATGAGTGCACTATGGCAACAGATTAGTTTTACAAACTTATAACAAGCTCAGGTGGCAGCGGAGGAAATGGCAGCCCCAAATGACACCCCCCCGAGCAATGATGCAAGAGAAGTATGGGGAAACCCTCCATGTGGGTGCACTGCCTCCCTTCTAATGCCTCTGCATTTGAAGCAGTAATGAGAGTCATGTGGAAATTCATCTCTCTATGGAAACAGCTCAGAATATATTTCCCAGAATTCTCCAGCAACTCTTCAGTGTGTTCCACACAGAGGCAAGATTTTGTGGCTTCTCCAGTACTGGTGCAGCTGCAGATAAAGCACAGCAGCAATGGGGCCTCCACATGGCAAGTTTCCCTGCAGTTTTCCTGCCAAATCCCTGGGAAGTGCCATCCCCCCCGCAAAATCACTAGGGCTTTTGAATTTAAAAAAAAAAATTGGCACAAAAATATTGATATACTGTTTTAACAATAGGTGTAGCAGGTTCAGCGACATGTCTACAACACTGCCCATGTGACCCGGAAGTGACATCATCACATTAGGTACACTCTGGTATTTGGACAAAAACTCTATGGTAGAAGCCAAATTTACCATAGAGTCTTTGTCCAGATACTAAAGTATTGCCTCAATGCCCCCAATGTGATGATGTCACTTCTGGGTCATGTGGGCAGTGATGTAGGCATGTCGCTACACGTTGGCTGGGTCTCCCTCCTGCTCCCAATAAGTTCCCCCCCATCCCCCACCGGTTCTCAGGATGGACCTGGCAACCCTCAGTGGAAGCCCTTCTCAACAGAATTCCTGTGATATCTTGATTTTGAGATTCTGCTGTATCCTGAAGGGGTGTTACGTTCAGTCCCACAATTCCCAATAAACACATTCTGTGCCAGCTGAATGCTGTACCTGGTCATGGCATTCTACGGGCCTCTGATATTGTGCTGGCTTCTCACTTAGCCAGCTGCGCGCCCACACTTTCCCCTTAGTCCTTTCAGCCCCAGTTCTTTGCAGGAGGGAACAATCCGGATGCTATGTGACAATAGCCGCTTAACAGCACACTGTGTTCCCTCTGCCCTTTCATCTGTGTTTCTGAGAATGGCATGCGCTGATAGTTGACGGTCTGGATATGGGGTGGGTGGGGAAAGGCCAATGGATGGCCAAAGCTGTTGTGTACTGCCTCTTTAAGAGGCTAACCCAGAAACCCTCAGGGCAAGCCGGACAGACTCTTCCCTTGCTGGTGAACTTCAGGGACTGCTGGGTGTAGGCGAACTGTTCAAGAATAGACCAGCACAATCTTGGCCCTAATGGACAAGGAACAGCTTTAGATAAGTATTGCTTTGTCTCTTCTTTTCAAGCTGAGTTACCTGTCCTGAAGTTCAGTGTTATATAATCAAACATTAAGCTCTGTCCTGAAGTTCAGTGTTATATAATCAAACATTAAGTTAAAGGAAACTTAATGTTCGCTGTTTGTTTTATGCAACAGAAGCAACTCAAGCAGTTACTTAGGGCACCTAATTGACATAGGGCAAAGGTTTGCCAACCTCCAGGTGATGCCTGGAGTTTCCCCAGACTCACAACTCATCACCAGACTACGCAGCAATGCTCCCTCTAAGCTGTGGAGTCTTGTGAGCAAAAATTCTACTCTGTGAACAACTGGCATTAAAGTTGTGAGCGAGCAATTTGGCTGCTGCGTAAATTAGTTTGTTCTGGAGACACCCTTCCTGAGCTAAGTCAAAAATGTGTGAGCCGGGGCTAAAAAACTGAGCTAGCTCACACTAACTCAGCTTAGAGCGAACACTGCTACAGAGATCAGTTTTGTTCATGGCCTCAAAAATCACTAAAACTGCCCCTGGGGCTGGAATCCAGCGGTACTTCAAACCTGCCCTTTGGGGAGGGGGGAGCCGTCCAAGACAGGCTGATCCCTGTGCTTCATTTCAGTTAACCAGCCATCCTCTGTCCCAATATTCCCCCCCTGCATTTGTTCGAGACCTCCACAAATTCTCCTGACTGTGCTGTTGGGGCTCAACAGAGCTCAGCGTCCCTCATGTATTGGTGATATCTCGTGTTCTCTAGAATCTTCCTGAGGTGAATTAGCCAGTACTTTCTTCACCCACCGAAACAGGCCAGGGACCTGCTGTTTGCTCTGGCGCTTTAGAGATTATTGTCTGCTCCTGGAGCCACTGTCCATAATTCCAGTGGATTGCAAAGGAAATCCTACCTCTGCAAATGATCGGACGAAGCAGGGCTCAGGTGAGCAACTCTGCACCAAGAAGGGCGGGAGTTCTTTGCGTGCAAATGAATGCAGAAGTTGGCAGCCTGCCTCAAGAGGTGCAGTGGAAATGTTGGCATGGCTAAATACGGTTCTTTTAGGATCAGATGCTATTTTTATCTCTGAGCACGGGAAAGAGCAACAACCTGTTTCCCCCCTGAAATATACTCTCCCTTTCCTTTTACAGTTAAAAGCTCTGAGACACGTCCTCCTTGGCTGATGGCCGAGGGACTCCAGGAAGAAATGCTTCCATGTCATGCTCCCTCTGCACGTAGGTGAAGGAAGGCTGTGGTCACATTTTGCAGCGATATCGTTGCGGGACCTTTGTGGATTTAAAGAGCACGATCAAACGACACCTGCTTTCCGAGCCCCAGTCGTGGCCACCCCATTTTGCCCCACTTCAGAAGTGTAGTAAGTAACCAGTCACCAGGGAAAGTCCAGTCTTTACCAATGCCAGCGCTTCCACTCCGCTTTTCCAGCCGTCTGAACCTCCCTGTCCCAAACAGAAGCCAGATGGGAAGTCGGAACTGGCAGATCCATTTCCAGTGGTTTTTTTTTTTAATAAAGTAGCTACCAATATTCACATAAGCACATGAATACATATGTGCATGTGCCCGCCTGTTTTTTTAAGAAACCGACCAGGCAGCGAGCTCTGTGGTTAAGGCACTACAGTAATGTGGATGCCTCACCACAGGACCAGCACATGGAAAAACCTCCAGTGTGAAAAGAATACAAGAATTGTCACAAAAGTCAGCTGGATGCCCCTGGGAAGCATCCAAGCAACTAAGGTTGCCATCCTTCAGGTGGGGCCCGGAGATCTCCCAGAATTACATCTCCAGACAACAGAGATCAGTTCCCCTGGAGGAAATGGCTGCTTTGGACTCTACGGCATTACATCCAGCTGAGGTCCCTCCCCAGACCCTGCTCTCTCGAGGCCGGTGTCAATCCCTTCCTCCCCAGGCTCCACCCCCAAATCTCCAGGGATTTCCCAAGCTGGGGTTGGAAACTCTACAAGCAGTGCACATATTTATTTGCAAAATCTATGTCCCACCTTTCAGCCCAAGCGGGGCTACCAACATGGCTAACAAATTAATGCTCTTAGAGCAATTATAATGCTCTAAAACACATTATGAAATGCATATATAAAACCAGCAACTGAAACATAGGGAAGAAAGAGGTCATTAAGGGAACACCGTATAAAACAAAAAGTCCATCCACTGATGGAAGGCAGTGATGGAAGTGAACAGACAAGTAACCCAAGAGAGGAAGTTCCACAGTTTTGGTGCCACAACCAAGAAGGGTCTCTCTTGGGTTGCCACCAGCCTAAATTCAGAAGGTAGGGTCAAGCAAAGAGGAGTGTAGTGGCTGGGTAGGATCATAAGTATGTAGGGATGCCAGCCTCCAGGTTGGACCTGGGGATCCCCAGGAATTACAGCTTGTCCCCAGACTACAAAGATCAGTTCCCCTGGAGAAAATGGATGCTTTGGAGGGTGGACTGTATGGCATTGTACCCCTCTGAGGTCCCTGCCCTCCCCAGGCTCCATCCCCAAAACTCCAGGAGTTTTCCCGCCTGAATCTGCCAACCCTAGTCCCCCATCCCCTGCCAGTGGCCACAGGGCCCCTGGAAACCCTATAAGCAATGTTCCCTCTAAGCTGAGTTAGTGTGAGCTAGCTCACAGTTTTTAAGCCTCCAGCTCACACAGTTTTGTCTTAGCTCAAGGAGGATGGCTTTAGAATGAACTAATTTATGCAGTAGTCAAATCGCTCCCTCACAACTTTAACGCCAGTAGCTCACAAAGTAGAATTTTTGCTCGCAAGACTCCACAGCTTAGAGGGAGCATTGCCTATAAGTATGGAAGAGATCACTTCTGGGCTTTGTTTCCAGCACCTGATTATCAGAGGTACACTGCCTCTGGACGTGGAGGTTTCATTATTAATTCACATAGCTATCCTCCACCTTTTTCCTAAAGCACCCGAAAGTTGGCAGTGTTTAACCACTGCTCGGGGCAGTGAATTCTTTTTTGTGTGTTCCTTGTTCTGTTGGATAACCCAAGTTTCACTGTATGTGAGTGAGTTGTTGTTGTTCAGTCGCACAGTCGAGTCCGACTCTTCGCAACCCCATGGACCAGATCACGCCAGGCCTTCCGGTCTTCCGCCGTCCTCTGAAGTTTGCTCAACTTCATGTTCGTTGCATCGATGACACTGTCTAACCACCTCATCCTTTGCCGTCCCCGTCTTCTTTGACCTTCAATCTTTCCCAGCATCAGGGTCTTCTCCAGTGAGTGCTCCCTTCTCATTTGGTGGCCAAAGTATTTGAGCTTCAGTTTCATTATCTGGCCTTCCAGGGAACAGTCAGGGTTGATTTCTTTGAGGATTGACTGATTTGTTCTTCTTGCAGTCCAAGGGACTCTCAAGAGTCTCCTCCAGCACCATAGTTCAAAAGAATCTATTCTTCGGCGCTCGGCCTTCCTTATAGTCCAACTCTCACAGCCATACATGACTACTGGGAATACCATTGCTTTGACCATGCGGACTTTTGTTGGCAGGGTGATGTCTCTACTTTTTATCATGCTGTTTAGGTTCGCCATCACTTTCCTCCCAAGGAAATCTTTTAATTTCATGGCTGCTGTCACAGTCTGCGGTGATCTGGGATCCCAGGAACGTGAAGTCTGTCACTACTTCCACGACTTCCCCTTCTATTTGCCAAGGAGTGATGGGGCCGGATGCCATGATCTTAGTTTTTTTGATGTTGAGCTTCAAGCCCACTTTTGCGCTCTCCTCTTTTACCCTGAGCAAGAGGCTCTTGAGGTCCTCTTCACTTTCTGCCATCAGAGTGGTATCGTCTGCATATCTGAGGTTGTTGATCTTTTCCCCAGCAATCTTAATTCCCGCTTGTGATTCATCCAGGCCAGCATTTCGCATGATGTACTCTGCATATATATTAAATAAGCAAGGCGACAATATACATCCTTGTCGTACTCCTTTTCCTATGCTAAACCAATCAGTTGTTCCATATCCGGTTCTAACTGTCGCTTCTTGGCCCTTATACAGGTTTCTCAAGAGACATGTGAGGTGGTCTGGTACTCCCATCTCTTTAAGGACCTGCCATAGTTTGTTGTGATCCACACAGTCAAAAGCTTTAGCATAGTCAATGAAGCAGAAGTAGATATTTTTCTGGTACTCTCTTGCTTTCTCCATAATCCAGCGAATGTTGGCAATTTGATCTCTAGTTCCTCTACCTCTTCGAAACCCAGCTTGTACTTCTGGTAGTTCTCTATCCACGTACTGTTGAAGCCTAGCTTGTAGGATCTTGAGCATGACCTTGCTAGCGTGTGATATGAGTGCAATTGTGCGATAGTTTGAACATTCCTTGGCATTGCCCTTCTTTGGGATTGGAATGTATACTGATCTTTTCCAATCCTGTGGCCACTGTTGCGTTTTCCAAATTTGCTGGCAAATGGAGTGCAGAACTTTAACAGCATCATCTTCTAAGACTTTGAATAGCTCAGCTGGAATACCATCACCTCCACTAGCTTTGTTGTTAGTAATGCTTTCTAAGGCCCATTTAACTTCACATTCCAGGATGTCTGGCTCGAGGTCAGTGATTATACCGTCGTGGTTGTCAAGGACATCGAGGTCTTTCTTGTATAGTTCTTCTGTGTATTCTTGCCATCTTTTCCTAATCTCTTCTGCTTCTGTTAGGTCCCTACCGTTTTTGTCCTTTATCATGGCCAGCTTTGCATGGAACGCTCCCTTGATTTCTCCAATTTTCTTGAAGAGATCTCTAGTCCTTCCCATTCTATTGTTTTCTTCTATTACTTTGCACTGTTCATTCAGGAAGGCCTCCTTATCTCTCCTTGCTGTTCTCTGGAAATCTGCGTTCAGTTGGGTAAATCTTTCCTTTTCGCCTTTGCCTTTCGCTTTCCTTCTTTCCTCTGCTATTTGTAAAGCCTCATCAGAAAGCCACTTTGCTTTCTTACATTTCTTTTTCTTTGGGATGGTGGTGATTGCTGCCTCCTGTACGATGTCACGAACCTCTGTCCATAGTTCTTCAGGCACTCTATCTATCAAATCCAGACCCTTGAATCTATTCTTCACCTCTACTGTATATTCATCAGGGATGCGATCTAGGTCAAACCTGAATGGCCTCGTGGTTTTCCCAATTTTCTTCAGTTTAAGTCTGAATTTTGCAATGAGTAGCTCATGATCTGAACCACAGTCAGCTCCAGGTCTTGTTTTTACTGACTGGATAGAGCTTCTCCATCTTTGACTGCAAATTATATAGTCAATCTGATTTCGGTGTTGCCCATCTGGTGATGTCCATGTGTAGAGTCGCCTCTTAGGTTGTTGGAAAAGGGTGTTCGCTATGACCAGTGTGTTCTCTTGACAAAACTCTGTTAACCTTTGCCCTGCTTCATTTTGCTTTCCAAGGCCAAACTTGTCTGTTATTCCAGTTACCTTTTGACTTCCTACTTTAGCATTCCAGTCCCCTATGATGATGAGGACATCATTTTTTGGTGTTAGTTCTAGGAGGTGTTGTAGGTCTTCATAGAACCGGTCCACTTCAGCCTCTTCTGCATCAGTGGTTGGGGCATACACTTGAATTACTGTGATGTTGAATGGTTTGCCTTGGAATCGGACAGAAATCATTCTGTCATTTTTGAGATTGTATCCCAGTACTGCCTTTTGCACTCTCTTGTTGACTATAAAGGCCACACCATTTTTTCTACGAGATTCCTGGCCACAGTAGTAGATATAATGGTCTTCTGAGTTAAATTCGCCCATTCCTGTCCACTTTAGTTCACTGATTCCTAGGATATCGATGTTCAGTCTTGCCATCTCATTTTTGACCACGTCAAGCTTACCTTGATTCATAGATCTTACATTCCAGGTTCCTATGCAGTATTGTTCTTTGCAGCATCGGACTTTCCTTTCACCATCAGACACATCCACAACTGAGCGTCCTTTCGGCTTTGGCCCAGCCGCTTCACTCTTTCTGGGGTTACTTGTACTTGTCCTCTGCTCTTCCTCAGTAGCATATTGGACACCTTCCGACCTGAGGGGCTCATCTTCCGGCGTCATATCTTTTAGCCTTTTGATACTGTCCATGGGGTTTTCTTGGCAAAAATACTGGAGTGGGTTGCCATTTCCTTCTCCAGGTGGATCACGCTTGGTCTGAGTTCTCTGCTGTGGCCTGTCCGTCTTGGGTGGCCCTTCACGGCATAGCCCACAGCTTCATTGAACTGCGCAAGCCCCCTCGCCACGACAAGGCAGTGATCCATGAGGGGCCACAAGTGATGGGCCACTACATAAAAGTGCCTAACATCTGGTGACACTCTGGACAAAACTCTATGGTAGAATTAGCTTCAAACCATAGAGTTTTGCCCCCAAAACAGAGTGTAGCCCCCACGATGTCACCAATATGTGTATGTCACTTTCGGGTGATGTAGGCACGTCACTGACATCCCTGACGTGTACGTCACCTGGAGGGGGCATAGGAACGTCACGCTTCTTCCCTCCCCTCTCTTCGAGCCTCCTTGTAAGTCCACCGCCGGCTTGTGGGCCAGACTTGGCAACCCTACTTTTCTCGTAGGGCTTGGTCCCCAGGCCCCTGATCATCCTTGATCCCGGTCAAACGAGCGGGATGATCCACTGCCAAAAGGAGGCAAATTAGAGCCGGAGCAAAAAGAACCGCGGGAGTGCAATCTGACGTGCCCCCACGGCTCTATGCTCTGGCAGCTGATCAAATGTTGTGCAGCAAACCGGCAGTAGCACAGTTGTGCGCATGCGTGGGATGGGGAACGGCGCTGGCTGCGACGGGCTACCAGCGCTTCCCCGACCAGACGCCTGGAGTTGCCGCACATCATCCGGAAGGTAGTGCTCTGTTGCTAGTACCTTTTAAATGTGCATTTTCGGGCCGAAGGGACGGATCGGGGATGGGTGCGTGATGCTTCCCAGATGTTGCGGTGTGCTTGATGCGCCCCCGATCTGTCCCTCTTGCGGGGCAAATCCTCCTGTGTGACCGGGGCCCTCATTGCTCTCTTCTGTTTGGAGGCTAAGGCCTTCTACGGCTGTTACCTGCTAGCACTGAAACCTCTGAATATGGAGGTTCTCATTAGTCACTATGGCTAGTAGTTATTGACAGACCACTCCTCCGTGAATCTCTCTAACCCACCTTTAAAGCCACCTGTGCACAGGGTCATCACTATATCCACTACTAACTCCAAACCAGTGGCACCAATGGTCCAAACAAGATAGGACCAGGCCAGACAGGACTCTGAAAGAATATTCAACCCCCCGATTCCGCGATTGGTGAAGGACCGAGTAACCCGGGGAGGCCAGCTGTGTGAGAGCCAGAGTCTCACCTTCCCTCACCCAGGTCTCGGTCACGCACACCAGGTCCGCTTGATGGTCCGTCACATAATCCCTTAAGGTAGTGACTTTGTTGTTGATGGACCTGGCGTTGCACAACACCAATGACATTGAGTGCAGCACTTTAACAGCATCATCTTTTAAGACTTTGAGTAAGTATCATGTCATAAATTATGTAAAGTAAGCCACATTTCTCTTTAGTCATCTTGTTTTTTCTGCGCTAAGAAATTCCCACTCACTTCATGGAGAAGATGACACCGTGAGCTCTTGACCCTCTTTTAAGGCCCTTTTCTAGAGTCTGGTTTGTTTGTCATATCCTGCCCTTGCTTTGAGTAGCTCCGGCCAGCATATATGGGGATGTCCCATTTTATCCTCAAAATAGCTCAGTGTGGTAGATTAGGCAAGAGGTGAGTGACTTGGCCAAGATCACCTGATGAGTTATCGAGGCTTTGAAAGTTCAGTAGTAAGGATGAGGCCTTCGCTCTGCTGCGTGTTGGATCTGATTCGTTGAAGTTTTCTGCTTTCACCTGCCCTGCAATAGCCCACTCAGCCCCACACAGTCTGTTTTTATTCATAGTAATTTCCACTGGAAGTGGATCCTTGACCTTCAGAAAACAACAGTCACAGAATTGCACTTATTTTCCTTTTGACCCGAACTGAAGTCATAGTCATGACCTGATCTAGAGGGATCTCTGGCTTGCCCGAAGCGTGGGTGGTCACAACACAACAGATAACCTCCCTTGTGTAATCAGTCAGTCCCCAAGACTTCCAGAAATCTTTTGATAAAGTTCCTCATCAAAGGCTCCTAAGTAAGCTCAAAACAGAGAGTGAGTATAAATGGGCAATTTTCTTAGTGGAGGGAGGTAAGCAGTGGGGTACTGCAGGGATCAGTACTTGGTTCACTGTTTTTTAACTTGTTCATTAATTATTTGGAGTTGGGAATAAGCAGTGAAGTGGCTAAATTTGCGGATGATACGAAGTTGTTCAGGGTGGTGAAAACCAGTGAGGATTGTGAGGCACTCCAAAGGG
>NW_015172702.1:32357-41989 GCF_001447785.1 Gekko japonicus
AAAACAGATCAGCCAATATCATAATGCCCCTATATAAATCAATGGTGAGACCTCATTTGGAATACTGTGTGCAGTTCTGGTCACCACACCATAAAAAGGATATTATAGCTTTGGAAAAAGTGCAGAAAAGAGCAACTCGAATGATAAAAGGGTTGGAACACTTTCCCTATGAGGAAAGGTTAAAGCGCTTAGGGCTCTTTAGCTTGGAGAAACGACGACTGAGGGGTGACATGATCGAGGTTTATAAGATTATGCATGGGATAGAGCAGGTAGAGAAAGAGGTACTTTTCTCCCTTTCTCACAATATAAGAACTCGTGGGCACTCAATGAAATTGCTGAGCGGTCGGGTTAGAAGTACTTCTTCACCCAAAGAGTGATTAACACATGGAATTCACTGCCACAGGTGGTGGTGGCAGCTACAAGCATGGACGGCTTCAAAAGGGAATTAGATAAGCATATGGAGCAGAGGTCCATCAGTGGCTGTTAGCCACAAGGTATAGATAGGGTAGGGCTGCCAAGTTCCCCTGGGGGTTGGGGAAACCCCCGCCCCAGAGGCCCGTTCCCCGCCGCCGGCTGTTTGGGCCCCGGGGGGAACCCCACCCCGGCATACGCGTCACCAGGAAGTGACGTTATGATGCCGGTGGGAGTCTCTAAGGACCTGCCATAGTTTGTTGTGATCCACACAGTCAAAGGCTTTAGCATAGTCAATGAAGCAAAAGTAGATGTTTTTCTGGTATTCTCTTGCTTTCCCCCACTCCCAACGATTTTCGACTTGGCAACTCTAAGATAGGGGCTCTGGGGCAAGTGATGTTCTGTCTTCTTGGTGCTTGGGTTAGGGTCAACAGTGGGAGGACTTCTAATGTCCTGGCCCCACTGCTGGACCTCCTGATGGCACTGGTATTTCTGGCCACTGTGTGATACAGAGTGTTGGACTGGATGGGCCTTTGGCCTGGTCCAACATTGGCATCTCTTATGTTCTTATGTTATGTTAAGTCAGAGGAGCCTGGGCAAACCAGGTTGCCTCATTTGGGTCTCCGGTGAATCCAGTTTGACTCTGGGATCTCACTTGATCTCAGCAGGGGCAGGCCCAATTGTGAACCCTTGGTCCTCTGTCTTTGTCCTAGGTCACAGCTTCTGGCTCACTGGAATGCAAAGAATGCCGCTGAATGATTGTTTCTGTGTATAGTTTCCTCCTCCATTGTAAATTCTGAGCTCCGACGTCATCTCTTGCTGAGTCATGGCTGCACCAAGCCCAGAAACAGCTGGGGAGGTGAGAGACAGAGAGAAAGGGAGAAAAAACTCCTTTGCTCCGGGACTAACAAAATTTATTCCAGCACAAAGTTGCATAGCCTAGAGTTCACTTCTTCAGATGGTTCCTCACTATATAGAATCATAGAATGACAGAGCTGGAAGGGGTCCTACAGGCCATCTAGTCCAACCCCCCTCCTCGATGCAGGATCAGCCTAGAGCACCCCTGGCAAGTGTTTGTCCAGCCGCTGCTTAAAGACTGCCAGTAGCTAGGGTTTTTTTGGGAGAGGACCTCGGAGGGGGGGCACAGCTAATCAAATCAAAGTTAATTACATTAATTCCGTTTGGGGTCAGTCTGGGAGGGAGGGCCCCTGAAAGAAATGCTAGGGGGTTGGGCCCCACGGGCCCCACATCAGCTACTTCAATATGTAGACCTTTAATGTATGCAGAGGTATGAAAACACAAACAGCAGGGTCATGATTCACAATGTTCCCTCTAAGCTGTGGAGTCTTCTGAGCAAAAATTTTACTTTGTGAGCGACTGGCATTAAAGTTGTGAGCGAGTGATTTGGCTACTGCATCAGTTAGTTTGCTCTGGAGCCACAACCTTCCTGAGCTAAG
Organism: Gekko japonicus; assembly: GCF_001447785.1. NCBI lineage: Eukaryota > Metazoa > Chordata > Lepidosauria > Squamata > Gekkonidae > Gekko > Gekko japonicus. The sequence goes on from NW_015172702.1 coordinate 34,226, forward strand.
ACAAAAATGTGTGAGTTGGAGGCTGAAAAACTGTGAGCTAGCTCACACTAACTCTGCTTAGAGGGAACACTGGTCACGAAATGCAGGAAGTATTGGCTGGTGTTAATTTATTAAACTTATGAGCGGCCTCTTTGTTTTTCTTACTTAGATTTCAGTTTTTACCCAGTTCCATTTCACCCTCTACTTCCTGCATTTCATAGCCCCGTGACCCTGCTACCCCCCCCTTTCTGCACCTCCTAAATAAAATGTTTACCCAGTAAGGATCCATTCATAGCATCAGATAAAATGGACTCCAGTTAGGGTTGCCAACCTCCAGGTGGTACCTGGAAGATCTCCTGGGATTACAACTGAACTCCAGGCGACAGAGGTCAGCTCACCTGGAGAAAATGGCTGCCTTGGAAGGTGGACTCTACGGCATTATACCCCCATTGAAGTCCCTCCCCTCCCCAAACCCTGCCCTCCTCAGGCTCTACCCCCCAAATTTCCCAACCCGGAGATGGCAACCCTAACTAAAGTCCATGAAAGCTTATTCGGGAATGCTTAAAAGGTGCTACATGATTCCTGTTTATTTTTGGTACAACAGACTAATAGGGCTGCCCAGGGGTCATTTCGTAGAAAAAGAGGTTCAGGAGCTCATTAGCATAACTTATTTGCATATGCCACACCCCCGACATCACCAGTAATGTGTCAGAAGGCAACACCCACTGCTCAGGCTCCACTGGACTCTTTTGGATTGCTAGCTATTGGATGGGGGGACGTGCAGATCTGTCCCTCACAGAGGAGGGAGAGGTGGTACCTGAATAAAACTTGGTCTTAAAGGTGCCACTGGACTGTTTTGGGCCAGGGGGGAGGCTCTGCAACTTACCTGGCTGCTTCTTGCTCTGACTGAGGGCTGCTGGGAGCAGGGGGTGGGGCTTGTTGCATGTGCCCACCCGCTGGGCTCTTTACTGCCGGAGCTCCGCTCCTGTGTGCTCCTGCAGGAAATGACCCCTGGGGCTACCCCTCTGAAAGTTAACTCCATGGAGCTGATAAAAAGTAGCCTGAATAGCCCTGACAAGATAGCCCGATCACATCAGATCTCTGATCTCATCAGATCCTGGCTGCTAAGCAGGGGTTGGCCATGGTCAGGACCTTTTTTGTTTGTTTGTTTGGAAAAAGAGGTGCTGGAACTCTCAAGAGGGAAATGAATTTTTCAATGTGTGTACACTGAAAACTCACGAACTTTTAAACATTTTAAAAATAATTTTGTTAAAGAGGTTCCAGAACTGCATTCCAGCGCATTCCCCCAGAAAAAAGCTCTGGTCTTCATAGCAGAAAGTGTTGGGGGTAAGGAATGAGAGATACTAGAGTAGTAAACAAAAGCAGAGTAGCATGGTAGTTTGTGTAAAACGTTCCACTTCCATGTATGTTTTTAATCACTCGGTGAACTGGAGGGTCTACGTTTGTCATCTCCAGGCTGAGAAATGCCAGAAGATTTGGGGATAGAGCTTGGGGAGGGGAGGGACCTCAGCAGAGTACAATGCCAAATAATCCACCCTCCAAAGCAACCACTTTCTCCAGGGCAAATTATAATTCTGGGAGGTCTCCAGGCCCCACCTGCAGGTTGGCAACATCATGACCAGGTCCCATCTTGAGGTGGATAATCCTGGAGGAAAGTATGGGAGCCCCGTGAGTGTTGCTTCAAATGAACATGGTATTGTGTGGAAGCTCCTCCAAAAAGTGGGGTGTGCAGCTGGCCATACAGGGTCAAATCCCTATGTGGAAGTACAGGGAAGGGAGTGCCCAGTATGCTGCCCTGCAGGGGTCATTTGCTGCAGGAGTGGAGCTCCTGCAGTAAAGAGCCCAGGGGGCGGGCACATGCAACAAGCCCCGCCCACTGCTCCCAGCAGCCCCGGGCCACAAGGAGCACAAGGATCTGTGCATCCCCCCCCCCATAGCTAGCAATCCAAAACAGTCCAGTGGAGCCTGAGCAGTGGTTGTTGGCTTCTGACACACTTCTGGTGATACCAGGTGGTATGGCATATGCAAATGAGTTATGCTAATGAGTTATGCTAATGAGCTCCTGCACCTCTTTTTCTACAAAATGACCCCTGCTGCCCTGTGTGAGCTTTATCTAGTAGTGACCCTGAGAGTGACTGGCCCAAGATCATCTAGAAAGTTTCATAGCAGAACTGGAATTTGAACACAGGTTTTAGTTCAATACTTTAAACACTTGAACAAAGTTTGAGTCCAGTGGCACGTTTAAGACCAACAAAGTTTTATTTAAGGTATTGAGCTTTCGTGTGTGAGCACACTTCCTCAGATACAATGAAATAGAATTTACCAGTCCATACATATAGGCAGAGGGTGAGCAGTAAATTAGCATGTAACATAATGAAGATGTTTATAAGATTCAGGAATAACAAGCTTCGTTTATATGGTTACCATTTGTTTGGGTTCAGTTTGGGGGGAAACACAGTGAAGGAAATAAGTATGTCAGAATTGGAGATTGATGTATCCTTGTTGGGATTCTTATTCAGTAAGTCAGCAGAGTATTAAGAGACTGAGTCCATGGTGTGTTTTAAAATATAAAAGTTTACTATAAACCTAACATGGGAAAAAGGTACACAGGATATGAAAATAACAAAGAGCTAATATGTCTACATCCTTACAGCTAAAAGGTAAAACGGGGCGAGCCGAATGGCGTCTCGTTCTCAGTCAGAACAAAGAACGGGAGGAGAAACCAATATGCTATATACTTGACACCTTGGTTTCCAATCAGACTAGCAAATTAGCTCCAAACTTCCCCTGGGCACTCTGTTGTCTAAACTGATTGGTTAGAAACAAACATGTGACTTAACAAACATCATTAACCCTTTAAATACTGAAGTGTTTTGACTTGTAACACCCAACAATCTTTAATTGTGGAATGCTGAGAGAAATTAATTGAGATCCTGACATTATATTCCATCTGTCTCCTCTCAAGCACGGAGGTGACCTTCACTATGTTCCCCTCCAAGGAGAAAGGAAAGAATTAAATCCCAAGTGTTGTGGTCCCAGTCCAACTCACACAGAGACCCGTGCTTTGAGGTAAAAAAAGGGTGGGGGGAAAGCGGCATTTTCAGAAGTGCCTCAGACATCTGAAACACCATGCGACAGCAATTCAGAAACACAAAGAAGACCTGAAAAGAGAAGAAAGCAGTTTTGAAGAAAACTAGCTCAGCCCTGCTCTGCAAATGGGACCCAAGTGGCTTTGTATGAAAAGGTAAGAAAAATCTGTTAGCAGCTGGGAACCAAAACAGTTGTGTCTGAAATAACACCAAAACCCATTAACAACTGGCTACTAAAATGAATGATAAAGGCTGTTTGAAAGGGGTCCTAAAGTTCCAAGCACAAAACAACCGTCGCAAGTCCTTTGGGCCTTGGTATCATGTGTGAGAATGCCCTTTGGGCAGCTCAGGCACTGCTGGTGCAGGAAGAATAGTCAAATAGCATATGAAATCACTTCAGTGCGCATTAACTCCAGTCCCCCTTCCTGGCCTTTTAGCACCTCTAAGGAATGTTAACAGTTAGGAGGCTCATCTTGTGGCATACCAGAAAATGCCTGTCAGACTATGAGAGAGTCTGGGTTGCTTGGTCCAACACCCTACCCTCCAAGGTTGAACAATTAGCCAAGGGGATGATTTAGGGTTTCCGTATATGGTTTTGCTCCGGGCAGGTCAATGGTGTTGCATAACAGGCTGTCATTTGATGAGTAGGATGGAGATGAAAAGGGAGGCTTAATATGTGGAAATGGGCAATTAAAACTTTTCATGGCAAAGCAATCAATCCCAGTCCATTAGGCCTCTATTAGAGCAACAGGACTTCTTTTTTTCCACCCAGCCATTTGCCAATCTGACATCTTCCCAGTTTATGACATCACTCCAATTGTTGTGGGAAACATGAAACAAGTTAAATATGCCAATAACTTTGGCCCTAGCAGTTGAGGGGCTCTGAGAATCATCCAGTGGCTGGGTATAATAATATCTCTTCTAAAAAGGAATTAGCAGCCCAAATGAAAAGAGCAAGAGTCTAGTAGCACCTTAAGGTAAAGGTTTCCCTTGCTCGAAAGCCAGTCAGATCTGACTATGGGAACATATATGTTTGGGATTACATAGACCGTTATGATTCCCAGGACTTTGGCGCTTCTTTATTCCCGGGCGGGAATATGTCTCATTGGTGTAGAGGCTGTTTGAACTCCTTTCATACTACCTGCTTGATTCCTCAGATGTCATTCTAAACAGAAACCTTGTTAGTGAAACATCTTTTCAATAAAGTCATCCTCTTGACTGAGAAGTGACTCATGGATCGATGGTACCCTTACAGCTACTGACTTTCCAGTCTGTAATTTACCATCTTAATCTCTGAGCCACTGTGGCCCTCTCCAGTAGTACCTTAAAGACTAACAAAAATTTGTGGCAGGGTAGGAGCTTTCGTGCGTCACTGCTCACTTCTCCCAATACCCAGATGAAAAACTTTAAAAAACAATTATGGATTCCCACAGGAGAGTGCTTACATCTCTCCCCCTAGCGAGACTTATAGCTTTACTCTGATGGGATTGTATCCTCTAGGATTGCCCATTTACCACAGTTTATCATGGAAAAAACCCAGCCCAGCCTGCACCTTTAACTGATCTGCAAAAATGGTCTGGGGAAGTCATTCACAGCCTAGAGGCAGCCATGATCTCTTGCAGAGGAAGCTGCTGCTGTTGTAGGGACAGGCACAGGGGATGTGGGAAAGCAAAGAAATGGTCAGTCGTTGTGCCTACAGAGCGCAACCCAACACAGAATACTTGCCTATCGCAGTCAGTTCCACTGAGTTCAACAGACCCTCTCCCCTAGTAAAAGTGCATAGGGTTGCAGGAGTATTTGCTCTTAAATCCATTGTTGATTTTAATAGGCAAATCATGCAGGGCTATTTTTGGGCAGGAACGGCATTCCGGCTGGCTTCAGAGTTGCCCATGCCTACTACAGCCAAAACCTCTGCTTGTGTGGCTATAGAGGGAAGGCCTGGAGAGCAAACCCCCCTGGTGACTCCAAGGCGGGGGGGGGGGCGTGGAAGGAGGCATTTAAATGCCTCCCCATGCCTTCCCCGACCTGTCCAAGGGCCGGCTTGCCCGAGCTCCCCACAGCCATGGGGCGCCCGGGCTAATGAGCGGAACCGTCAGGGTATGGCCTAATATGCTAATGAGTTTATGCTGTTGGGTGTGGCCTGTTATGCTAATGAGTTCCTGCTGGGCTTTTTCTACAAAAAGAAGCCATGGGCAAATGTGCTTGTAACTTTGTGGGACAGTGGCCAAGTGACCCGATGGAATTGTGCCTAGGAACAAAGATGCATATTCGCCATTAAACTTCTTTTGCTGTCATATTCTGAAACAGAAGAGCTGCTGCTAGCCCGCTTAGTTCTGTATTTTTGTGTAAGCAGACTAACCTAGATCTATCTTACTGATGAAGTCCATTCAAGCAACACTGTCCAGCCAGCTTCCAGGAATTCATGCTCGAGCAGGTTTTGCATAAACATGCCTCCAGCATGTTGTCACGGGAACAAAAGGAACGAACCTCCCCACACATATTTACTAAACATAGCACTAGAAGGACTCGCTTCTCTCTTTCTTCCTGACCTGAGGTTTTCAGCAGAGAGACTCTTCATAACACTGAGGATGAGAGAAGGGGAAGTCAGGTTAATGGGCTGCGGTCTTAGCATGAGAGAACCCAAAAGAAGATGGGGAAGAGGGCTTCTCTCTACCTAGCTTTGAACCTGACCCATGGGTTAAACACACACACACACCAGATACTGGGACGCGATGAGGCCCTGGACTAGCCTCAAGGTTGCAATCCCACCGGAACTGAGCAAGAGAGCCTTCTTCTTCTCTTCGCCCTCGATGTCCTGGAACAGTACGAAGTACTTGAGCCGCTCCACCCAGGTCTCCCAAAGCTCACAGGGTGTCTGTTGTGGGGAGGGGAAGGGAAAGGAGTTTGGAAGCTGCTCTGAGACTCTGAGTGAAGGGTGGGGTATAAATCCAATCTCTTCTCTTTTTCTCCGGCTAGGGCACGGTGAAAGGAGCCAGCAGTCTAGTAACACAAGGGTGGTCAACTTTTTCTTCCTAGCAGGGCCCCTCCCATCCTTTTAATAACCGTCTGACGTGGAGAAGTACTGGAATACACGAAGTGACAGGAAAGAGAAGTGAGTATATCTGAGTATGGGCAGCATAACGTCGCAGGTGGGCTCCCAGCCAGGAAGGTGGAATTTTATACATGAGGGAAGTGGCGTCGAGGAGGGCCGGTTGCGATGCGATGCGCGTGGCACTGCTTGATGCGCGACTTGTGCAAAAATCCGAAAATGAAATGACTGGAATTCCTAAACTTTAAAAAAACGTAATTTTCAAAGACAAACTATATATTAGGGATTATTAAGAAAGATCTATGTTCTGGTCACCGTATCTCAAAAAGGATATGGTGCAAAGCTGGAAAAAGTACAGAGGAGGGCAACCAACACGATTAGGGGGTTGGAGCACCTTTCCCTATGAGGAAAGGCTGAAGAGGTTGCCATGACTTCCAGGTGCACACACACTCATATGCACATATGTAAAATACAAAAAAATAAATAAATTCCTAGCTACGGGGCTGGTACATAGCTGTGATGCTCTTGCCTTGGGTGAGCACAGTGCTATCTCAGTAAGTCAGATGGTAGAAAGCAATCTAAAGCTTCCTGTTCAAGACTGTTTGGATTCTCCTCTCCCTCAACTCAAGAAGTCAGTAGATACCAGGTAAGCCAGTGGTGAGTCCTAGGGCTGCCATCTTCCCACTGGGAAATATATCAAACAAGCAGACACCTGGGCATGGGAAGTGTTGTGTTGCTGCACAACACGTTGATGTAAATGCCATAGAGATTTGGTTAGTTCCTAGAGTGTCTTACAATAGGGTGATATTGTTTCCAGTTTTCCATCCAAAAGTAATGGCAACACATTGCGCAATGTCTTCTGCACTCCGCTGAGCATGGGGAACGAGGACCTTAAGTGAAAATTTGCCGGACAAAACCAGGCAGCTGGCAAGCCTACACTTCAGTAGTCCTCTCCACATGACCTAGAAACATAACAGAAAATGGCTAAAATGGGATCTAATGATTAGAGAGTTAATGGGGTTCAATGTGGCCAAGTGCAAGGTGATGCACATTGGAGCCAAAAATCCTAACTAAATACACATTGATGGGGTCTGAACTGGCAGACACTGATCGAGAGAGAGATCTTGGAGTTGTAGTAGATAACTCACTGAAAATGTCGAGACAGTGTGTGACTGCAATAAAGAAGGCCAATGCTATGCTGGGGATTATTAGGAAGGGTATTGAAAACAGATCAGCCAATATCATAATGCCTCTATATAAATCAATGGTGCGACCTCATTTGGAATACTGTGTGCAGTTCTGGTCACCACACCTTAAAAAGGATATAGCTTTGGAAAAAGTGCAGAAAAGGGCAACTCAAATGATAAAAGGGTTGGAACACTTTCCCTATGAGGAAAGGTTAAAGCACTTAGGGCTCTTTAGCTTGGAGAAACGACGACTGAGGGGTGACATGATTGAGGTTTATAAGATTATGCATGGGAAAGAGCAGGTAGAGAAAGAGGTACTTTTCTCCCTTTCTCACAATACAAGAACCCGTGGGCACTCCATGAAATTGCTGAGCGGTCGGGTTAGAACGGATAAAAGGAAGTACTTCTTCACCCAAAGAGTGATTAACACATGGAATTC
>NW_015172702.1:46042-53521 GCF_001447785.1 Gekko japonicus
GAGATCCGGGCCCTGCGGGACCTAGTGCAGTTCCGCAGGGCCTGCAAGACGGAGCTCTTCCACCAGGCCTTTGGGTAGGAGCCGCCGCCATTACGATCGTTACGCCATTACCATCGCTGCGCCACCTCCGCAGCCTGTCCATCTACCAGACCTATGGAGGTTGACTGGTCTGTTACATCGGGACGCTTTTATTATTAAGACCTTGGCTGCATACAAGTCGCAGAGGTTTTTGTAAACTGTATAGATTATATAGATTGGAGCACCAGTTTTATTGTGTGTAAAATTGTTTTTACTGTTTTATTATTTATATCTTGTTGTTAGCCGCCCTGAGCCACCGGGTAGGGCGGGATAGAAATCCCAAAATAAATAAATAAATAAATAAATAAAGTCTCCAGGTATTTTCCAGCCGAGACCCGGCAACCCTAGCTCTGGGTGTTGTGTCTGAGTGAACAGATTTAAGGTATTATTTATTTATTTATTTATTTATTTATTTATTTAACTATTACAGTGGCTGGAGACCAGGATTTAATTTCCCCTCCCTGTTTTGCACATGTTGTGTCCTTATAGGCCAACCTAGGGTTGACATCTCTGGCTTGAGAAATTCCTGGAGAGCTGGGGCAGTGCCTGGGGAAGGTGGAGTGTGGGGGGAGACTCGGCAGGGATGTGATGTCATAGAGTCTGTCTTCCAAAGCCATCATTTCCTCCAGGGGAACTGATCCAGTTTGGTGTAGTGGTTAGGAGCGTGGACTCTAATCTGGGAGAACCAGATTTGATTCCCCACTCCTCCACATGCGGCTCCTGGTGTGACCTGGAGGATGGCAACCCTACCTACAGCCCCACCTTCCAAAGCTGCCATTTCCTCCAGGCGAACTGATCTCTGTTGCTTGTCAGTCAGTTGTAATACGAGGAGATCTCCAGACCCCTCACCATCTTCGTTGCCTTCCTCTGGACATGTTCCAGCTTGTCTTTATCCTTCTTAAATTGTGGTGCCCCAAACTGAACACAATACTCTAGGTGAGGTCTAACCAGAGCAGAGTAAAGCAATGCCATCACTTCACGTGACCTGGACACTATACTTCTGTTCGTAAAGCCCAGAATGGTGTTCACCTTTTTAGCTACCACATCACACTGCTGATTCATGTTCAGTGTATGGTCCACTAAGACCCCTAGACCCTTTTCGCACATACTACTGCCAAGAAAATTCTCCCCCGACCTATAGTTACGCATTTCATTTTTTCCTACCGAAATGCAGAACTTTTCATTTATCCCCATTGAAATTCATTTTATTTGTTCTAGCCCAGTTTCCCAGCCTTTCAAGGTCATCCTGTATCCTGACTCTGTCTTCTACCGTATTTGCTACCCCTCTCAATTTAGTATCATCTGCAAATTTAAAAGCATTCCCTCTATCCCTTCCTCCCAATCATTGATAAAGATGTTGAACAAAACAGGTCCCAGGACAGATCCTTGAGGCACTCCACTTGTCACTCCTCTCCAAGAGGATGAGGAACCATGAACAAGCACTCTTTTTTGGGTGTGATCTGTCAACCAGTTTCAGATCCACCTAACAGTAACAGGATACAAGCCACATTTTACCAACTTGTCAACAAGAAGGCAGGAGGGAAGAAGAGCGGGAGGGGGAAAAGCCTAATATAGCCTGACCTTGTCAGATCTCAGAAGCTAAGCAGGGTCAGTACTTGGAAGGGAGACCACCAAGCAAGACTGCAGAGGAAAGCAATGGCAAGTTGCTTCTGTTTATCACTTGCCTTGAAAGACCCTTGTTGAGGGTTACCATAAATTGGCTGTGACTTGAGGACACTTTATACACACACACACACACACACACAGAGAGAGAGAGAGAGAGAGAGAGAGAGAGAGAGAGAAATACACACACACAGAGGCCAAAAGCAGAGAAATATACAAGATAGCCTTTATACTAACAACACTGGAGAATAATTTCAGATGGTGCTTTAGGGGAAAAGTGAAATAGGGAAGTATTAACCTGGGGAGGCCCAAAGAGCCTCCCAGTGTTGCTGGAGAGTTACAGGAATGCAATTTAAGGGGATTTATTCTGGGGGGAACCATTTACAGCCAAGTTCAACGGCAGCCTGGTTTTGGATACTGTCAAATTTAATTTGCACCCCCACACACACACCAAATTGCCATATATTTTTAAAGCATTTCTTGGCAAATACTTTAAAAAAAAAAAATCACTCCATAATAGCCATATCTATCTATCTGAAGAAGTGAGCAGTGACTCACGAAAACTCATACCCTGCCACAAATTTTCTTAGGCTTTAAGGTGCTACTGGTCTCTCGCTCTTTCCTACTGCTACAGACAGCCTAACACAGCTACGCATCTTGATCTATGTCCATAATAGCCAACAATACAAATGTCAGAGGAATAATCCCATGTGATTAGAAGCAAGGGAGGGAGGAGGCCATGCTCCAACAGTGCCCCTGAATGAGAATCTTGAATTTGGACATAACCCAAACACCCAGTCTTGAATTGTTGTTTTCTCAGTAACAGCACACCCTCCGTCTCAGAACCCCTTGGTGCAACTTGATAGCGGTTTTTCCATCCTGTACCAACAGGTCTCATTAAGTTTACAACTTCTCCTGTGTTTCCTGTAAAAAGACCCTGGATTTTAATAAACTGAAGACTTTGGCCCTGAAACGTCTTTCTCCCCCCAGCAAGTGTTCCCTCTAAGATGAGTTAGTGTGAGCTAGCTCAGTTTGTTAGCCTCCGACTCACACATTTTTGTCTTAGCTCAGGAAGGAAGGCTCCAGAGCAGACTACTTTATGCAGTAGCCAAATTGCTCCCTCACAACTTTAATGCCCGTAGCTCACAAAGTAGCACTTTTGCTCACAAGACTCCACAGCTTAGAGGAAGCATTGCCCCCAACCTTTATTTTTCCTCTTGAACACCCATTATAAAAGAATTCAGAGGAACTCAAACTCTTTCACGGCCGGAGTTCATTCGTTGCTGTAGATTTCCCGGGATGTGTGGCCGTGGTCTTGGCATTGTAGAACCTGATGTTTTGCCAGTAACTGTGACTGTCATCCTCAGAGGTATAAAAAGGTATAAAAACAGAAAGATGGAATACTCTCTGTGTCAAGGTCTTGCTTACTACTTTGTGATCTTTAATTGCTCACTACTTTGTGATCTTTAATTCGGATCTGCCAACATGCATTAGACTGCCTCTGATTATTTGGGGTGAGGGGGTCTCTAACAGATGTTCTGAGCTCATGTGCTCTGAACCCTGATTGGAAAGTTAATCCCAGCTCTTCAGGCACCATTTTCTTTGGGGATCCCCCCCCCCCTAATTTTCCATTATAATCACAATGATCGTGGGCTGGTGTTTTTCCATTAAAGTGGCTAAGCCCGTAAGAATGTCTCTGGGCATTTGTAGTTGCCTGTTCCTTCCCAATATTGCTCCATCAAGTTTGTCACCCTGTAGGGCTGTGTGCTTCATCCCCAGATTGCCTCAAGCCTCTTTGCTCGCCCTGACCTGTTCCTCTCACACCTGTGCTTCTGTCCTTTCCCATCGCTCCGGAAACTGGCTTAGCTGTTTGGCAAGAATGCACAGAAGTGCCGTCCTTCGCCTTTGTTGCTCACAGCTTTGGTGTTTCGCAAAGCCAAATTAGACATGCACGTGTGCCGTTTGTATTCCATGTAGCTCACCTGTGTGTTTTGCATTGAGGTATCCGCTATTCAGACCGAAATGTCTCACAAGATGCTGCGCTGGGGCTGCTTCCACAGGGGGATTTCCCCCCCTACCACATGGAAAGCAGGAAGCCCATGCATGGCTCAAAATCAACGCAATGTTATGCTCATTACAAGCATGAATTCTGAAGTTCCCGGGGCTTTCCCTTTTGAGTCAGAGAAAAACAAAAGTTTTTCTTCGGCTCAGAGGGCTTGATGGAGAGTATGCGCAGAGCCAGTTTAGTGTAGAGGTTAGGAGCATGGGCTCTAATCTGGGAGAAGTGGGTTTGTTTCCTCACGCCTCCACGTGCAGCTGCTGGTGTGACCTTGGGTCGGTTACAAGTTATTTCAGAGCTGTTCTCTCAGGAGCAGTTCTCGAAAGCGCTCTTTCAGCCCCACCTACCTCACAGGGTGTCTGTGGTGGGGAGGGGAAGGGAAAGGAGATTGTAAGCCGCTCTGAGACTCCTTCGGGTAGTGAAGGGCAGGGTATAAATCCAATCTCCTCCTTCTGCTCTGTGAAATGCTGAAAGTAATTAAGTGAGATAGCAAGTGTAATGTATCCAGTCCAGACAAGTCCAGAGACAAACGTCGAGCTTCGCTCCAAGAGACAATGGACTATGCGGATCCTAGCCCGCTCCAGTCAGGGGGCTAGGTTCCTGGCTGAGAGCCAATGGGACTCTCAGCCACTGTAAATAACCTATTGGGAAGTGGGGGGGTGTTGGGTGGCGGTTTCTCGGGGAATATAAGCCGGCCTGTGAGCCGGCCAAAGTCGTCTTGTTCCTGATCGAATAAAGTACGCTTTGCTGAAATCACTCTCCGTTTGCGTACTTTTCAGCAATTGAATTTTTGAACTGTTTCCCTTCTCCCACAGTTGGAATTTGGGATGCTTTGTTACCAATGGACTCTTTAGCCAGCTCTAAGCACCTCTTCTGCACAGTTTCATTCAGACACCCTTCCTTTCCCCTCTCAACTCCCCAGCTGCCAGCTCCCAACTGCTCTCCTAACTGCCGTTTCCCAAATGTCTTCCCCCAACATTCCATCACCTCTCACTAGCTGCTCTTTGGGAGCGGTGGAAACTAACCTGTCCGTCGCATAGGTCCGTCCCTTCCCCAAACCCATTCTGGACTTGGTAATGCTAGCCATAATGTAGCATAACAACACAACTTGGCAGGGAAATGGGAACCTGAGGGGAAAGAGGGGGTTGTGGGTGGGCCCAGCGTGATGAAGAAAAGGGAAGAGCAGTGGCAGCAAGCAATGTGGGAATGAATACCTGTGGCCACAGTTTCCGCCTGCTCCCGCAACACTTGCTGCTCTGGCAGGCGTCTGTTTTCACACCCCGTGTGGAAACAGCCAGAGAATCAATATTTATATATATGAGCCAATCCCCAATATTCCAACACAAATCAGGGTGACAGTGAAACACAACCAAGGACAGGCAGCTGTACAGATGGGTCTATGGAGGTGAGCAGTCTTGGTTCTCGGGGCCAATCACAAATTATATTTTTCCCGGTCAGCAGGCCAGGTTTTTGAGTTCAGTGCTCAGAACACAGTTCCCGGGCACGCAGTGCCTTAATCCAGATTGGAACCATAGTGCGAATGGAGAGGTGACTTAACACCCCCCCACAAACATACACACACCAGGAATCTGTCTCTGTTGTATGTTTTTTTCCCTATGTGTAGTGTATAATGCCTTTGCAAACACAATCCAAAACAGCATGTGCTTCTCCCCCCCCCCCCCCCCCTTCCAAGAGGCTTGCTATGATAATTCCTCTTTAAATACTGTGGCCCCCTATGACTTCTTGGGCTAGATCAGGGGTCTCGAACAGGTAGTGTATGAGCTGGTTGTAGCTGCAGAGAACCTCACATGTCCCCTAGAAGACCCAAGGAAAAGGTCATTCATAAGGCTTTTCAGTAGGGCTTCCAACCTCTAAGTGGTGGCTGGAGATTACAATTAATTACAACACATCTCCAGGCGACAGAGATCTGTTTACCTGGAGAAAACAGCTGCTTTGGAAAGTGAACTCTATGGCATTCTACCCCTTGAAGCCACTCTTCTCCCCAAACTCTACCCTCCTCAGCCTCCACCCCACCCCCAAATCTCCAGGTATTTCCCAACCCAGAACAGGCAATCCTACCTGCAAAGCACCAGGTGGGACTTGGAGATCTCCTGGAATTACAACTGATACCCAGGCTATAGCGATCAATTCCCCTGAGGAAAATGGCTGCTTTGGAGGGGGGACTCTTATGGCAGTGTACCCCAGTGAGGTCCCTTCCCTTCACAAACCCTGCCTTCCCCAGGCACCATCCCAAATCTCCAGGAATGTCCCGACTCAGAGTTGGCAACCCTATCATGAAAAGTTCTGCTCTTGGCTTTTAAAATTATATATTTTATTTGGTAGGGTTTTTCTCTGTGCTGATTAGCGGATAGCCTCATTCCTGGTACTTTTCCTAGTCAGTCAGTCAGTCACCTTTATTGGCATGTACAAATACTACAAACAGCAGTTGAAGAACGGTGTGTGTGTGTGTGTGTGTGTGTGTGTGTAAAGCCAACTATATAAAAGTTTGTGGCATTTAAAAGAGAAAATTGATACTTTAACATTTCCTGACAGACTCTTATTGTGGACTGTAAAAAAAGGGCTACCTTCTCAGTAACTTGGGGTAAGCGATTGTTCAGGAGACGATAAACCTTAATGTGATCAGAAAGGCCCAACTTTCCAGCTAAAACCAAGTTTAAATGTTTAGCATGCAAGTCTGCATATAAGCAGCAGTGGAGGAGGATATGTGACAGTGATTCAATGCAGCCGGAATTACAGAGACAAGTCCTAGCTAAGTATGCAGTTGTATTAAATCTACCATATAGGACTGCTCTAACTTTTCCTAGTCTGTGTTCTCTTCCTAAGACAGAACAAAGACACTTCTGGTTTATGGCGGCGCACTGAGCAGATTCACCTCCTGGACCTCCCGGGGGTGAAGCTGCGCACCAGCAGAAATGAGGGGGGGCGAGGCATCGCTACCCCCCCGGAGCCTGGCTGAAAGGCTCCTAGCCATGGGACTTCTGAGAGGTCGCCTCTTCGCCAGCACAATGCTGGGGAATCGAGGCGCTTCTCCGTCCCGATGGTCCTCCTGCTGCGTGTCTGAATGGAACTAGTGACACTGACCGGGACAAGCGCTGGAGATCGAGCGGCTAAAACGGAGGCTAAGTGAGGTCATATGACAGCATATGAGCTGTGAGTCGGATTAGAGCGTATTTGCTAATTTAAAAATAAATCTCCCTACCCCACGGACTAGAAAGTAAAGCGAGCGGGGGAGGGGCCCCTCCCATGCGCATAAACTTAAAAGCGAGACCTGGGGGGGGGAGCGGAAGCAAAAGCGATGAAATCTGTTGGGAAAGACTTACCAAGGCGCATATGACCGTATGAGCGCATATTCAGAGACTTTAAAAATCTTTGCGAAAGTAAACAATCCATAAAGATGGCGGGGAAGAGGATGGAGAAAGAAAAACTTTCAAAAGCGAAAGTAGCTGAGAGCCCAAGACTGGAAGGAACCACCAAGCTGGCCAAAAAGTTGGCAGAGTCCCTGCACCCCCTGCTGGACCAGATGACTAATCTCAAGGAACAGTTGTCAACAATGAACCAATACTACTCAGCAATTGCAATTGAATGAGACTCTTAAAATTACGGAACAAACAGCTGAGAAAGTGAAGGAAGTTGACGCCACTGCTCAACAGGTGAAGAAAAAGGTACAAAAATTGGAAAAGAAGCAAGTTTCTACAGAA
>NW_015172702.1:54107-63875 GCF_001447785.1 Gekko japonicus
CATGTCTGACTAAGTTCATAAAATTGTTAGCGTTTTAAGGGATAGCTTTGTACTTAAGCTAATTTGATGATCTCCTCTCTTGGGTTTTTAGTTAGTAGTGGTTATTTTTTCTTTCTCCTTAATTGTAGTTCCCCTCCCCTATTTTCATTGTAGTTTGTAGTCCTTATATAAAATGCAATTTAAAAAAATCCCCTTCGGGGGTTCCAAAAAAAGGGGAAAAAAGAACAAAGATTGGTAACATGGGCAGGTCAGGGTGTTTTTAAGAGGGGCTAGTCTGGGTATTTTTAATCATTAAAGAACATGTTAGTGACCCCTGGCCTTCCATGACCTGCCTGTTTTCAAGACCTCCACTTTTTCTTGTCCTTCCCTGCATACATCAAATGCTCACCTCTGGCCTCTTTGGGTAATTGTGCCCAAATATAGATCTCCTCTCTTCATCCTTCCTTACAGGGTTCTTAGATGATGGTCACCCTAGCAGTGAGGCAATGAGTCATCCTGCTATATGATCAGAGAGGCCCTGTGTAGGGAGAGAATTTCAGGAGAGCAGACGGAGAGGAGAGTCTGGACAGAGTCATCCGCTTTCACTGGGAAAAAAAAACCAGCCTCCCTCCATCCCACCACAGAGTGTGATGAAGGTGACTCAAGGCCATAAGAGGCATCTCCCATTAGGATGTGGAAGCGATGGGGTCATACCTCAGAAGTTCCACTGAGATGAAACCTCAATTTACTTTTATTGCGTGTAGGAATTGAAGAACAGAGTAGACCTTTCCGTTCAGTGCTTAAACGGTTTGTTTTTAAAGTCAGACCAACTTCAAAGACCTCCCCCCCCCCCAACTCCAGTGCCTCTATCCTGAAACTCCAACATTTCCTGGTGCGGCTTCAAAGAAAAGAATGGAAAACCAGTAATTTCCTCATGACCAACAGGGACTTATAGAATGCCGTCTCCAAGCCCAAGTGTCTCTGTGTATTTTCGTATATATGACTGTTCGGCGTCAGAAACATATGTGATGAATAAGAAGAGTTATTTTTAAGTTCTGATGCTTTTGCCTTATTATATTGTCTGCGTAGCTATCCATTTCTATCTCGCCCTTCCTCCATGGAAACTGGAGTGGCATTTATGGCTCAAGCCCTTCGTGGTTGGTCTCCACAACAACCCTGTGAGTTAAGTCAGGCAGAGAATGAGCGATTGACTCAAGACGGTCTAATAAGCTTCATGCAGATAGATCCAGGTGGGCAGCTGTGTTGGTGTGAAGCAGTAGAACAAAGTTTGAGTTCAGTGGCACCTTTTAGGACCAACAAAGTTTTATTCAAGGTATGAGCTTGAATAAGCTCTATGGTACCATCGAGTTTCTGGCTGAATGCTAGAGCATCCCCTGGCAACATGCCTAGCACAATGACGTCACTTCTGGGTGACACCAGTAGATCCAGGAAGGGAAGCTCCATCCCCACCCGCCGGCAGAAGGTAGGGACCTCACAACCCTAATACACCACCTCAAAGCACATAGAGTGACTTTGGACCACAGAATTCCACATACAAGAAAGGCAAATATTTTAAGAGACTTTGGGTATTACAAGCCCTCAAAAGTGTATTATGAACTACTAGGAAAAAGGCTCATTGTGGAAATAAATACTAGGGCCTCTAGAAAGAGGCTCTGGGCGGGTGCCCCGGCCTTGGACACTCAGTGTCAATTTGCTGTGGCGACCTCAGCAGGGTAAAATGACACTGAGTCCACCATTTTCTCCAGAGGAACTGATCTCTGCTACCTAAAGAACAGTTGTAATTTTGAGTGATCTCCAGCCTTCACCTGGAGATTGGCAACAATGGTTCCCCAGAAGGGAATAGTTGGTTTGGAGGGTGGAGTCTATGGCTTTGTACCTGTCCGAGATCCCACGCCTCCTGAAACCTCACCCTCTCCAGGCTCCATCCCTACATTTTACCCCAGAACAGAAAACTGTTTAGAATTCTAGAGGCAAAAGCCAATCAAGTCGCATATGCTTAACAAATAGTCAGAGAGTGATTTCAGCCAAAAACTCAAGTTTAATCTTCAACACGAACACTTCTCCAACACGGTACAACATCTGATAGCCCGAACAGCTTCTCCATTGTAGCTGCTCGGTATTTAAACATTCCCGGCTAATATAGCCACGCCTACTATACATGTAACAACCAATACGGTTGAGCGTATAAGAGCCAATCACCTTTGTTCCCGCTTACAGCTTGCTTGAACGTGATTGGACACATTTGCCTTGGGCTTGAATCCCTGCCCAAGACGAAGCTTAACATTGCTTCCCTATGAGATGTTTCACATACATCTTAATGCGTTCATGGCAGCATCTGAATACATTACACAAGGCAAAGGCCAATGAGGCTGCATATGCAAATAACCTCTGTGTTCTGACTGGCTATGGGGGGGGGGAGGAACAGCAAAATGTTTAGAATGTTGGAGGCGGGACTCAGGCAAAGCAGCAAGTGGATAGGGAGACCCTCTGAATGACAGAACAGAGAGCAAACTGATTTTGGAGCGTGTGGAATGTTCTAGAGAAGTGCCACCACCATACGACTTTTATTTATAAGGGAGATTCTATAGACTATATCGTGAATTTCTCTATTTTTTTCATGATAACTAAAAATGGGGTGTTTTGTCTTTTTTAAGTCAAGGCCAAAGACTGGGTTAGTTTGAATTCAAGACTGCAGATCAGCCACTCTCACCAGCCTCAGCAACAGTCCAGCCTCAGCAACAATACAGAGTTCTTCATCCCACTTAAGGTTGCCAACCTCCCCATGAGACCTGGAGATCTCTTGGAATTACACTTGATCTCCAGAGATCAGTTCCCCTAGAAGAAGCGGCTGCTTTGGAGGGTGAGCTCTGTTGCCTTATACCCCACCGAGGTCCCTCTCGTCCCCAAAACCCACTCTCCCCAGGGTTCACCCCCAAATCTCCAGGAATTTCCTAACCTGCACTTGGCAAGCCTACTCTAGGGCTGCCTGGCCCCAGATTGCAACCCCTGAGAGCATTTGGGGGGCAGGAACTGTAAAACTTTACAGTTGTTACAAATCTTGGAATGGCCCCCAGATGTCATGATTTCACTTCCAGGTTCTTCCAGAAATGTAGAGTTACCAGTCTCCAGGTGGTCGCTGGAGACCTCCTGGAATTACAATTGATCTCCAGGTTACAGAGATCAGTTCCCCTGGAGAAAATGGCTGCTTTGGAAGGTGGACTTTATGGTCTCCAGCAGTGGAGGCAGTTGTTTTTGAATAATTAGTGATAACCATCATATGGCATTGCGTGTAGTATAGCCAGGAGATCTGAAGATTGTCTGGCAGTCTTAAATTTTAGCTCATTGGTGTCATGAACCACTAAGTGATGAGCTAGACTTATTTTTTTGGGCTGAGGGAGCTCTTTCAAGAACTGGTCTTGAGAGAACAGCTCTGAGAGAGCTGTGTCTGACCCAAGGTCACTCAGCTGGCTGCATGTGGAGGAGTGCAGAACTGAACCCGGTTTTCCGCCGCTGTTAACCCCTACGCCACTACACCACGCTGGCCTCTCTGTTTCTGAATGGGTACTCCCTGTAGGTACAAGGTGATGCCTCCTGGGTTCTTCTGAAGCATGTCCTGTTTCAGTGAGGTGAAGGTAAGCCAACACTGGCCCTTTGCTTCCGGGAAGAAGCCAAAGAATCACACAGGCACCAAGAAAGCCATTGCCGGGTGCCATGCTGGGGAATCATTGCCCCATCTGTTCAGCTTTCCATGGATACCAGCTCTCTAAAACGAATTATTCCCCTTCGAATGTACAATATTTGTGAATATTCCGTAACATAACAGCTCAGTCAGCGACCAAGGTGGCTTCACAGATTGGTCATACCCAGGGTTTAAGTCATGCTTGGGTTGCCACTTCCAACTTGGGAAATTCCTGGAGATTTGGCTTGGGGAGGGAGTAGAGATCAGCAGGGAAGTAACGCACCCTCCACAGCTGCCCTTTTCTCCAAGGGAACTGATCTCTGTGGTCTGGAGATCAGTTATAATTATATGTTCTTATGAGATCTTCAGGCCCCGCTTGGAGGTTGGCGTCCATAAACACATCCATCTCCCCACCCGACGGTATTCATGTGGAACAGAGGAAGACGTCACATCTGTAATCTGGCCAGATCTCTTCTCTCTTTGCCACCCCTCCATGGCCAGGTTACACGTGCGAGTTACACCCCATTAGTCTCCAAAGGTGATTTTGAACCAAGTTACTTATTATCAGTCACTGAGTTTGAATTTCCTCTTCCACTTTAGGGGGTGGGGGGAGATGCGTATTAACAGTCCTGGAGGTAATGCTAATAGAGATCGAGGAGGGAGGGTGTAAGAATCGCCTTCATGGGCGTGCATTGTTTTGGGCTTCATTGATTGAGGCCCCCAAGGAGAAATGCATAACCAGTGGTGGTGAACTACTAATGAATGCATCTTTGTATTGAAAGTAAAGGGCAAGCAAACGCCTAAATTCCCACTCCCCGCAATTGTTTCTTCTGAAAGGTGTTTGCTGACACTGAACCAGTCCAGCTCACCCAAATCGAACCCGATGAAGCCTCTTTGGCATGACCAGGCTTACTGTTGTTGTCACAGTCTCTAGAGAGAACAGACTCCGAAAGAGCTCATCAAGAAGGAGAGGCATCCCTTTATGAAAAGGACACATATGGAACGTGGGGTTGCCAGCTTCGGGTGGCGGTGGTGCTGCTGCAGTTCTCCCAGAAGTAGAAGTGATCTTCAGGCTTCAGCTATCAGTTCCCCTGGAGGACATGGCCGCTTCGAAGGCCTGGCTCTGCAGCGTCACTTCCCCACGGAGCTCCCTCCCCAGGCACTGCCCAGAAACCTCCAGGGATTTCTCATCCCATAGCTGGCAACCCTGCATGGAAGCTGCCTACTGTGTGCACCGGCTGATCCAGAAAGACAACGCTTTGCTTCCTCGTTTCATGCTTAAAACTGGTGTTCCAGCCCAACTGGCAAGCCAGGTCTTGGTTTTCAAACAAGCCGAAACGTTAAGGTGGGAAACGAGCCATGAGAGCCTGTGTCCTGCAGTCTGTGAAGGCCCTACTGTGTCCCCTTACTGGACTGTGGCAGAGGCCTTCATGGGCTAGCTGCAAGGGCAGCCTTTGTCACCAGTGCTCCCTCTAAGCTGTGGAGTCCTGTGAGTGAAAATTCTACTTTGGGAGCTGCTGGCATTAAAGTTGTGAGCCAGCAATTTGGCTGCTGCATCAATTAGTCTGCTCTGGAGCCAGGCCTGTAGCTGCAGTGGGGCATCTCAGGGCTCGGCCTCCCCAACTTACTGCCAAGGCCCCCCTGGCTTCCCATCCAGCCCAGGCCCCCCCTGGCTTCCAATTTTTTATTTTATTTGTGGTGCTCGCTTGGGGTGTGTGTGGGGGGGGTGCCCCCCAACTTATTTAAAGGCCCCACCGAATTAAAAAATCCTGGCTACGGGCCTGTCTGGAGCCATCTTTCCTGAGCGAAGACCGAAAGGTGTGAGCCGGAGGCTAAAAAACTGTGGGCTAGCTCACACTAACGCAGCTAAGAGGGAACACTGTTTTTCACATACTTGAAGAGAACATGCAGACAGGAACACACAAAACTCCTTTCTACTGAGCCAGACCCTGGGGTCCATCAAAGTCAGTACTGTCTCCTCAGACTGGCCGTGGCCCTCCAGGGCCTCGGGCAGATAGGGCTGCCAGACCCCCAGTCCGGGCAGGGCGGTTCCCCCCATTTCTGGGGCTCCAGCCCACTGCCAGCCACCTGGCTGGCGGGGGAAGCCCCTCCCCTGAACAGGCACGTCGCGGTGCAACGTGACATCCCTGTCACAATGACATCACCTGGAAGTGACATCATCGCGTCGCCTCTGTCGGGGATATGTTCTAGTTTTGGGGAAAACTTTGTGGTTTTGGAGGCAAAAAACCACAGAGATTTGCCAAAAAAACTAGAGTGTCACTCCCTGACATTGCCAACAGGATGATGTCACTTCCGGGTGATGTCATCGCACCATGCATGCTTTGTGTGTGTAGTGGAAGATTCCGAGAAGGATGTGGGAGTCCCCTGCTGGCTAAAAGGTAGGACCTGGCAACCCTGTAGGCAGAGGTTTTTGGCATCAAGTACCCGAAAGTTTAATTACATACGACATAACGGGCCAATGACTAAAAACTATAATTATAACTTAAATATTATCAAAAATCTATATACTTATTATCAGTTAGTTAAAAAACAATTATGGGCCCGATTGTAGCCTCCGTACAGAATAAAAGTGTACAACATACACAAGTGGGACCTATTGCGACCAGACGCGTTTTGGCCAAAGTGGCCTTCCTCAGTGGTCAAGCAATATTTGTACATATAGGCTCAAGGATACAGTAATAAGACAACTAGGTAATCAACAAAGGACCAAAAAAGGAGTTTTATAGTTACAATCAATTGACACAAGGCCTCAAAATATTGGAGAGGCCTCATAGAGTATTGCCTTGTGTCATTATCAGGTATATATGTAGGTATATATGTTCTGAATAGTATTACTAATGTAAGCCTTCCTATTTTGGTCCGGAAGATACAATCAAATCAGAGTCAATGTATCAAAATGTTGCACAGTCTCCAGGGTCTAAGACAGAGGTCTTTGGCATCACTAGTTTGGTGTAGTGGTTACATGCGTGGACTCTAATCTGGGAGAACCGGGTTTGATTCCCCACTCCTCCACTTGCACCTGGCTGGACGACCTTGGGCAAGCCATAGTTCTGTCAGAGGCGTTCTCTCAAGGGCAGTTCTTGAGAGAGCTCTCTCAGCCCCACCTATCTCACAGGCAATGTTCCCTCTAAGCTGTGGAGTCTTGTGAGCAAAAATTCTACTTTGTGAGTTACTGGCGTTAAAGTTGTGAGCGAGCGATTTGGCTGCTGCCTAAATTACTTTGCTCTGGAGCCATTCTTCCTGAGCAAAGACAAGAATGTGTGAGCCAGAGGCTAAAAAACTGTGAGCTGGCTCACACTAACTCAGCTTAGAGGGAACACTGCTCACAGGGTGTCTGTTTTGGGGAGGGGAAGGGAAAGGAGTTTGTAAACCACTCTGAGACTCCAAGTGAAGGGCAGGGTATAAATCCAACTCTTCTTCTACCTGATCCTTTAAACTGGAAATGCTGTGCATCGCAAGCAAATGCTTTCCCATTGAGGTACACCCCGAGGTGTGTTCCTTTATCAGAGTTTATACGTATCTCTAACTCCGCATCTCCATCGATTCTGGTGAGTAGCCGTGTTGGTCTGAGGCAATAGAGCAAAATTTGTGTCCAGTAGCACCTTTAAGACCAAATAATATCCACCCAAATTCACCTGAAATTCCCTCCTCCCATTTAAAAACCGTGTGGCAACTTCTAGGACCAGTTTTCTTAAAAGTAAATCAAAATGTCACCCAAAATGAATCAAAACAGAGGGGCACTGTCAGTAGATACTGCCACATGGTGGCCAAATTCTGTCTCTGCAGTTGGTCATGCTGAACTTTTAAAAAGGGGGCTTCCTTCTAAGCTTTTTCTCTTTCATTATCCCCCTCCCCCCAGCCATCTGTTCTCCGGATGATGAATGTGCATGGACCTTGACCTGCAGCCGTGCATGGGCTACGTGAAAGGATCTATGGATTGTCAGGCACTAATCACAGCCCAGAACTAAGTATCTGGCCCTCTGAAACCCTTATGCAGAAAAATATCAGTAGAACAAAGTAGGGGATTGTATCCTATGGCAACATAAGCCCAAGGCACTCACAGTGACCACCTCTTCTGTACAACTATTCCAATCTTTCCCCCTTTCCCCCAACAGCTCTCTGGTATCCCAGGAAAAGAATTGGCAGAAGCTGTGGGATCCTTTGAACAAAGGAGCCGCTGGGCATTGGTTGTAGCGCAAAGGGAGAACTGAATGCAGTCACTTCCGCCACGATTTGCACCATCCTTCCAACATACATCCTCTGCCTCACTTTACATCGGTGGAAGAGCAAGTTAGGGGCAAGTTTGCTTCACCTCCCTGCTAAGTGCAACTCCCACATTTGTTGGCTTGGTTCTGTGGGGGTCCCACAGCCCTGGGTGGTAGAAAATGCAGTCCAGTTGCAGCTGATTTATGGCGACCTTGAAGGGGGAAGGTTGTGGCTCAGTGAATCTATTTTATAGATGAACCAATGAAGTGGTATGACATGAAATAATTTCTCCCCTCCAGCTGCAGGTCCACGTTTCATCCTAGGGTTGCGCTTGCCAGGTCTTACCTCCTTGCCAGCAGGAGGTGGGGAGGGAGCTTTCTGGGAGTGGGGGGGCAGGGCAGCGTAGCCGCACGCGATGTCCCCGATGTGATGACGTCACTTCTGTGTGATGTCATCATGTCGGGGATGTCACGCTGAGTTGGGGCTGTTGGGGGTGGGGCTCCCCCCCCGCTGGCCAGCAGCAAGCAGGAGCCTATGAAATCGGGGGATCCCCCCACTCCCACCTGGGGGCTGGCAACCCTGTTTTGTCCCCATGCTGTTCCTGGGGGTCAACAGAACCTGAAAATCAACACGGGAGGGGGGACTTGGTAGGCTGTAGCAGAAAGAGAAGCAAGGATGTCCGACTCCACAAGTGGATGGGAACATGCCAGCGTGTTTATGGACAGATGCCGAGCTTCATTGTGACGGAGCCTTGTCCCTTCATCTGAGGTGTGATGAGGACTTGTAACAGGATATGTAACAAACAGAGAGCCATAATAGTTGTGGGCTTCAATAGCATGTCATAGGTCTGGCATATTAATCCACCTGTCTCCTGGGTGGTCACTGGAACAATATGGCCCTAACGTCAAAATCAAGGGAACAAAGCTTGAGTCCAGTGGCACCTTTAAGACCAACGAAGTTTTATTCTGGCTATAAGCTTCAAAGTGCACACGAAAGCTTCTACCCAGAATAAGCCTTTGTTGGTCTTAAAGGTGCCACTGGACTCAAGCTTTCTTCTGCTGCTTCAGACCAACAGGGCTACCCCACCTGAATCAAAGTCCAGGGAGAGAGTTCCACAGGAAGGGTGGCACTCAAGGCCGGCCAGACCACTGAGATGAACCTAGGCGATCACCTCCTAGAGCACCAGATTTTTGAAGGATGCCAAAAAGGTGAGAGGAGCCTCCTCTACTGGCTTGGAAGGAGGCTTGGCCCTGATGCTGGGAAAGACTGAAGGTCAAAGAAGACGGGGACGGCAGAGGATGAGATGGTTAGACAGTGTCATCGATGCAACGAACATGAAGTTGAGCCAACTTCAGAGGACGGCGGAAGACCGGAAGGCCTGGCGGGATCTGGTCCATGGGGCTGCGAAGAGTCGGACTCGACTGTGCGACTGAACAACAACAACAAAAAAGAACCACTATATCAGTTGACTCTGGTCTTCTGAGAGCCAGCATGGTCTAGTGGGCAGAGTGGCAGACTGTGATGTGGGAAGCCCAGGTTCGAATCCCCACTTGTGCTGTGGAAGTGGGTGACCTTGGGCCAGTCACACACTCTCAGCCTAAACAACCTCACAGGGTTGTTGTGAGGATTAATTGGAGGAGAGGAGAACACGGTAAGCTGCTTTGAGGCCCTACTGGGGTATCTAATGAAGATTTTTTTAAAAAGTGAAGGAAAAACAGTTCTGAAGTTGCCGTGATGGAACATGGAACACTTTTGAAGAGCTTATCTCTTCAAAACGGCTTTGGTCGCCCTGACTGACGATCTCCGGAGACATCTGGATCGGGGCGATGTAGAAGCACTGGTGTTGTTAGACCTGTCGGCAG
>NW_015172703.1:0-3034 GCF_001447785.1 Gekko japonicus
ATGAGCCCAAGCCAATGAGTATATTTCACATGCGTGGGTGGCAAGAAGCAGGCAAGCGGCTAAGCGCCTAAACCGTTAATTTCCCCAGGCAAATTAATTTGCAGCTGGAGAACGACAACAAGGTCAGGCCAGAGATAGCAGCCAGAAGCTAGACAGGGATGAGCTGGGAACAAGGAGGAGGAGGGGTGCACCACTCCACATTCCAGTTCTATGACAGGGCTACCTGACAGAGACCTGCAGAGACTTGTGACTCGGGCTCATTCTGCACCCATCTGTTTCCTCGCAGTTTTCCCACAGCCACATCGGGAGGTTAATCTCCCTCTGCACTGCATGCTGCTTTCACTTTCTTTGTTCATTGGGTTTTATGGTACCTTCGGCATAGATTTATGGCTGTTCGGGGGTGACTTCGCAGAAAATACAGCGTTGCCCCGGGGTATCTGAATGTGGTTTTGAGCGGCACTTTTTCCTTCCTCCGCTGCCGATTCAAAGGGAACAATAAACAGGCAACTTGACACGGCTTCATTGATCTCCGTCAGTTCCCCTGCCTCTATTTCCCCCTCTATATTTATCACCTCTCCATGAATTACTTGGCTCAAAGCTGAGGCAAGTACAGACACAAGAAAATCTGCATACCAGACTGAATGAAAACAGATATTCCGAGGCAAGGGGGAACCAGGTCGAGTGCTGAGAAAGTGCAGAGTGAATGTTAGATGCAGAATGGGCCACAATGAAGAGCTATGCAGAGAATGGGGGAGACCAAAGGGCAAAGAGAGAGAGGAGGGGTCAGAGGGCAGCTCCCAGGTTAAGCCAAAAAGAGAGGGAGATTCCATTCAAGGAGATAACACTTATACACCTTAGGTCAGGGGTGTCAAACTCATTTGTTATCAGGGCCAGATCTGACATAAATGAGACCTTTGTTGGGCCGGGCCATGTGTGTCATAAAGCCAGGTAGCAGAGATATAAACTTTATAAAGGACACAAACACAAAGGGTTTTTTTAAAACTTAAAATAAAAACATGCTTAAAACATTAGCACTCTTGCAATATTTTGTTTATTTAACAGTGTCTGATAACTGACCCCTCTTGCTCTGAATTATTGCCTCAAAATGTCTGTGCTGTTGCAATCTTGAGTGTGCTGTTCAGCTGTGTGTATCTGTAAGCTGCAAACCTACAATGATGCAGCAGCAGCAGAAGTGGAAGAAGAAGCAGAAGACAGCCAGTTCCACTGCAGGCCTGATAGAAGCCCTCTGGGGGCCTGATCTGGCCCCCGGGCCGTATGTTTGACACCCCTGGCTTAGGAGAAGTTGGTGCCTCCCAGCAAAGGCCACTGCAGTGTGTTCACCACAGGAACTGCAGGATACATCTGGGTATGGGGGGAGGCCTAGATGTCTCGTGGAGCAGATTGTGGATGCCGGGGCTGTGGGCTGCACATGTTGTGCACCCCTGGTTTAATATCAGTGAGAATAAAACAGAGAAGGGAAGAATATTGTAAGCCATGTTTGGGAGAAAAGTCTATCTATACCTTGTGGCTAAGAGCCACTGATGGACCTCTGCTCCATATGCTTATCTAATTCCCTTTTGAATCCACATGCCTATCTAATTCCCCATGTCCAGGCATGCTGATTGGCTCACTCCAACAGCTTCCTGGAAGAGAATAAAGAAGCAGTGGATGGCATCGGAGATCAAGTTCTGCATTTGGTGCAGTGCTACCTTTGGAAGGTGTGGTCGCCTCCCAGCGACATGAGGGATTCTCGATATTGATGGCATATGACCACACCTGTTATATATCCGATACTAATTCGGTGCACCCGTGGTGGTGTAGACACTATTGACCCTCTTCGTTTAACCAACTCCATTGGACATCTCTATTCTACAAGGGGCTAATTTTATTCTGTGTCTGCTTTGTTTCTCTGTTTGGTTTTTGCGGCCTGTGAATGGCAGATCCTTTTATTGAACAAGAACAACTTCCAGACAACGGAGTGGTCTGGGCAGGAGTCCTCTGGAGAAAGTATTAAGCAATAAATACCGGCCTTAACAGCTCTGCGCAGCTGTTCTGGATTTCAATAGACGCAAAGACAACTCCAGCGGAAGATTTAGTGACCCAGCCGCCCCATTAAACATCCCCGTGTCGCAACCATTGCTCTTAAAATCCTCACCTCTATGACGATGTTTGCCATAAAGTTTTCTCCTGAGGAAGGACGGGAAAGTTTAAAAAAGGGCTTCTTGTGAACTTTTGGGTCGATCTGGACAGCTCTCGAGTTTTAAGAGCCTTCTGTCAGTCTTCCAGGCCTTGTCGGGCAGCTCTGTCATTCTGTTGCAGCGAGGAAGCGAGACTCTTGCATCACCTGAAAGAAACATATGTATTCTAACAGAATCCCACACTTCCAGGGTAGAAGTCAAGAAAGGAAGCAGGCCCGTAGCGACAGTGGGGCGTCTCGGGGCCCGGCCCCCTGACGTATCGCCAAGCCCCACCCAACTTCCCATCCAGCCCGGGTGCTCCCTTGGGTGTGTGTGGGGTGCCCCCGACTTATTTAAAGCCTCCCCCCAATTAAAAAATCCTGGCTACGGGTCTGAAAGGAAGTGGCACAGTTGTTGACAGCTCTCCTGAATACATATAACGTCTGGGGCTTTTGAGAATCATGCTAATATTCTTCTAACGGTCATGCTAGATCAGGGGTCCCCAACCTTTTTGAGTCGACGGGCACCTTTGGAATTCTGATGCAGTGTAGTGGGCAGCATTCCCTCTAAACTGAGTTCGTGTGAGCTAGCTCACAGTTTTTTAGCCTCCGGCTCACAGATTTTTGTCTCAGCTCAGGAAGGTTAAACGCCTGCTGGTAACATCTGCGAACAGCTGCTACAGCTGTTCGAAACCCACCGCGGCCAGGGTGAGCACCTGGCCCTAGTCCCAGCTCCTGCCCACCCAGTGGTTCGAAAGCAATAAATAACATCGAAAAAGTGAGTAGATAAATGGGTACCTGCCCTAGGTGGCAGGGGGCACCCTTCCCCATTGTTGGGGCTGATGGAGCATCGGTGGC
>NW_015172703.1:3836-5725 GCF_001447785.1 Gekko japonicus
AGAACATGAGAGAAGCCAATGTTGGATCAGGCCAATGGCCCATCCAGGCCAACACTCTGAGTCACACAGGGGCCAAAACCCAGGTGCCATCAGGAGGTCCAGCAGTGGAGCCACAACTCCAGAAGGCCCCCCCCCACGGTCCTCCCCCCCAAGCTCCACGAAGCCACAGAGCATCACTACCCCAGACACAGTGTTCCATCCATACCTTGTGGCTAATAGCCACTGATGGGCCTCTGCTCCAGATGTTTATACAGTCCCCTCTTGAAGCTGATAAGAGCATAAGAGAAGCCCTGCTGGATCAGACCAATGGCTCATCCAGGCCCCCCCTCTGTGTCACACAGTGGCCAAAAACCAGGTGCCACCAGGAGATCCACCAGCGGGGCCAGAACTCCAGAAGCCCTCCCACTGTTCCCCCCCCTCCAAGCACCAAGAATACAGAGCATCACTGCCCCAGACAGAGTGTTCCATCTATACCTTGTGACTAATAGCCACTGATGGACCTCTGCTCCGTATAAGAACTTAAGAGAAGCCCTGCTGGATCAGGCCAGTGGCCCATCCAGTCCAACACTCTGTGTCACACAGTGGCCAAAAACCAGGTGCCACCAGGAGGTCCAGCAGCTGGGCCAAAACTCCAGAAGCCCTCCCACTGTTGCCCCCCCAAGCACCAAGAAGACAGGGCATCACTGCCCCAGGCTACACTCCTGTTCCCTTTATAAAATGCCTTCCTGAACCTTTTGGCTTACAGCAGCCCTATTTTCTTTATTAAAAAGGCCCCCCTGAGCAATTCTCTTTTTACATCGTTTGTGGAATGACGGAAATAAGGAAAACCTTCCAAAAGCAACTGAACCGTTTCCCCCCACTCACGTGCGTTGCACGGGGGTTGAGACAAGCTACCCAGCTTTCATCCTCAGAGATGACCCCCACCCCATGGAGGTCCCGGCTGGAAGGATATTTAGAGATGACACAAGCCCAAAGCTACCAGCGTTGACCCACGCTCCGCGCCCGGCTCCCTCATTGTCACACGCAGCTTTCCAACCCCGTTCTGTCCACCTAATAAATATTATCCGAGTTCTAGTGGCGCGAGGCTTACGTGAGCTTAAGCGGGAGCGGCTTCTACAATACACGGCAGAACGGGTAATCCGAAAAGAGAAAGGGAAATGTCTGTTTGAAGGAGAACAGAAGCAATATATAATAGCAGCACACGGGGATCTTTAAAGAGTCCTGGAGCGAGCTGAACCAAGTAATCCCAGTTGTGCTTAGAGAGGGCCCCAGCAAAGCTTCCCGGGGGTTTGTGAGCTTATAGAAAACCTACACCTGTTGGCAGGGCTTTTTTTGTACAAAAAGCCCAGCAGGAACTCATTAGCATAATAGGACACACCCAACAGCAGAAACTCATCAGCATATTAGGCCACACCCCTGACAGCACAGCTCATTCGCATATTAGGCCACACCCCCATGTTACCAGAAGTGTGCTCATCCAGCCACACCCACCTTTTGCTTCTTATTCTGTTTACCTTGTTTGTTGTCAAAACCCAGGGCCTTTTTTTGTAGCAGGAACTCCTTTGCATGTCAGGCCACACACCCCTAATGTAGCCAATCCTAATGAGTTTCTGCTGTTGGGTGTGGCCTATTATGCTAATGCGTTCCTGCTGGGCGTGGCCGACTTGGAAGCCAGCCGGAACTCCGTTCCTGTGTGTTCCTGCCCAAAAATAGCCCTGCCTGTTGGCATCGTCCCAACCTGATGTCATCCCCACAAGCAGCTCTGCAGGGCCCCCTTCGGTTCAGCTCACTTCTGTTCAGGTTTGATTCCCCACTGGATTTGATTTCCCCACTCCTCCTCATGCAGCCAGCTGGGGTGACCTTGGGTCAGTCACGAGTTCTCTCAGAGC
>NW_015172703.1:5927-7043 GCF_001447785.1 Gekko japonicus
TCTCTCAAGGGCAGTCCTCGAAAGAGCTCTCTCAGCCCCGCCTTCCTCACAGGGTGTTCGGGTTGCCAGGTCTTACCTAGCCACCTGTGTGTGTGTGTGTGTGGGGGAATTGTCCTCCTGAAGCTCTTTGCGCACGCGCCATGATATCATCACCCAGAAGTGACGTCATCGCGTAGGTGCACGTTGCGGGGGATGCTCTGTTGTTCAAGGAAAAACTTTATGGTTTTTCCTTAAATGATTGACTGTCCCCCCACAACATGCCCCGCACAATGATGTCAGCTCTGGGTGACATCCAGGGCTATTTTTGGGCAGGAACGCACAGGAACGGAGTTCCGGCTGGCTCCCGAGTTGGCCACGCCCAGCAGGAACTCATTAGCATAATAGGCCACACCCAACAGCAGGAACTCATTAGGATTGGCTACATTAGGGGTGTGTGGCCTAACATGCAAAGGAGTTCCTGCTACAAAAAAAGGCCCTGGGTTTTGACAATAAACAAAGTAAACAGAATAAGAAGCAAAAGGTGAGTGTGGTAACATGGGGGTGTGGCCTAATATGCTAATGAGCTGTGATATCAGGGGTGTGGCTTAATAGGCTAATGAGTTTCTGCTGTTGGGTGTGGCCTATTATTTTTATTTATTAATTTATCCTTCTATTTGTATACTATTTGTATACCGCTCACCCCCTGAGGGCTCTGAGTGGTTCACATATGTAATCAGTACAAATCCTAACCTAGGGCCACATACAAGGGGGGGGACCTACCCTACCAGGCACCCTTTGTAGCGAGTTGTTTCTCTGTTTTCTCTGTTGTCTGCGGGCGACGTCCTCCTGGCGCTGGTCTTGATTTACAACTTTCCTGGCTGTTTCGACACCTTCGAGTCTGGGCCGAGCGCACGTCCGCGCAAGCTCGCTGTCGGCCTCTGTCCATCAGGCTCCGACCTGTCGCGTCGCCCCGCCTCCGCATCTGTCGGTCCAGCCTCCTCTTGCTCGCTCGCCAGCCGCCGCCATGCTTCTCCGCCGCCACTCGCTCACGCCGCCGCCGCTACACCACCAGGGACGGGTGCCCCCCTGCTCTAGAGCAGGTACCCAAATTGTCTATTTGCCCTTTAACGGGCTTTC
>NW_015172703.1:7067-7207 GCF_001447785.1 Gekko japonicus
ACAGCCAAAGCTGCTCGGCCAGATGTAATGCAGGCTTGTTCAAAGCAGTGGCCCATGGCAGTGAATTCCTTTGGCATCACTCCTTTGAGAATGGCCCACCAGCAGAAAAGAAGGAAAGCGCTCATACCTAAAAGTTGCTG
>NW_015172703.1:9994-13774 GCF_001447785.1 Gekko japonicus
GTAGTTCAGCAGTTCGAGACCCGAGTGCCGCGTGACAGAGTGAGCTCCCGTCTCCGGTCCCAGCTCCTGCCAACCTATCAGTTCGAAAGCAAGAAATTGCACGTAGGTACCGCTTCGGTGGGAAGGTAACAGCGTTCCGTGCGCCTCGGTGTTTAGTCATGCCGGCCACATCACTACGGAAACGTCATTGGACAGTGCTGGCTCTTCGGCTTGGAAACGGAGGTGAGCACCGCACCCCTAGAGTCGGATTCGACTGGCTTTCGAGCAAGGGAAACCTTTACCTTTACCCAGGGCTATTTTTGGGCAGGAACGCACAGGAACGGAGTTCCGGCTGGCTCCTGAGTTGGCCACGCCCAG
The DNA here is from genome assembly GCF_001447785.1 of Gekko japonicus. Lineage (NCBI taxonomy): Eukaryota > Metazoa > Chordata > Lepidosauria > Squamata > Gekkonidae > Gekko > Gekko japonicus. Next base: position 10,352 of record NW_015172703.1, read on the forward strand.
CAGGAACTCATTAGCATAATAGGCCACACCCAACAGCAGAAACTCATTAGGATTGGCTACATTAGGGGTGTGTGGTATAACATGCAAAGAAGTTCCTGCTACAAAAAAAGGCCCAGGGTTTTGACAACAAACAAAGTAAACAGAATAAGAAGCAAAAGGTGAGTGTGGTAACATGGGGGTGTGGCCTAATATGCTAATGCACTGTGCTGTCAGGGGTGTGGCTTAATATGCTAATGAGTTTCTGCTGTTGGGTGTGGCCTATTATGCTAATGAGTTCTTGCTGGGCTTTTTCTACAAAAAGAGCCCTGCTTTTACCTGTCTCCAGTTAAAAGGATCAGGTATTAGATAATGTGATAAACCTTCACCAGAGTCTCTGGAGAGCCGCTGCCTGTCTGAGCAGGCGATAGGGACCTTGAGGATGGACTTATGGTCTGATTCAGTATAAGGCAGCTTCATTTGTGTGTTCATCTCGCGAATAGGCTCGAAAAGTGTCCCAGATAGTGAGTCCACTCAGGTTTAGAAGCCTGTCGGGAAGTGGTTTGACTCAATCTGTTCTGCCCCCCCACAATCTGGACTCATGCGGAAACCAATTCACAAAAAACCGATTGAATCAATGCAGATCCCTCCTAATAGTCTGGCGAGGGACAAGTCCCACAGAACAGTCCCCGGGAAACAGGGACTGTTGGCAAACACAATATTACTTACCTGCCAGAGCGTGCCGTTTTATAACTCGGATATGTAAAACAATCCACAGGTTGCAGCTCTATAAAATGCGTTGCCCAGAAACGAATGGGCTGGACACAGTTTTACTGAAGTGTTTCAACAGCTTGAGATGCGTGCTCCTGCAAATGCATAATCGAATTGGCGCTCGAGGAGAGCCTGTTGTTGTTGCTGTTGCTAACAGGGCTGGAGTGAGTGACTCAGCTTGCCTGGACATTGGGGGAGGGGGTGCGACAACCAGTGTTCCCTCTAAGCTGAGTTCGTGTGGGCTGGCTCAGTTTTTTTTAGCCTCCGGCTCACACATTTTTGTCTTAGCTCGAGGAGGAGGGCTCCGGAGCAAACTAATTTATGCAGTAGCCAAATCACCCCAACTCACAGCTTTAATGCCAGTAGCTCACAAAGCAGAATTTTTGCTCACAAGACTCCACAGCTTAGAGGGAGCATTGGCGACGATATTCTAAGTATGTATAAGTGTGAAAGGTAAAGGTAAAGGTTCCCTTGCTCGAAAGCCAGTCGAGTCCGACTCTAGGGTTGCGGTGCTCATCTCCGTTTCAAAGCCGAAGAGCTAGCGCTGTCCGAAGACGTTTCCGTGGTCATGTGGCTGACATGACTAAACACCAAGGTGCACGGAACGCTGTTCCCTTCCCACCAAAGTGGTGCCTATTTATCTACTTGCAATTTCTTGCTTTCAAACTGCTAGGTTGGCAGGAGCTGGAACTAGAGATGGGAGCTCACTCCGTCATGCGGCACACTCAGGTCTCGAACTGCTGAACTACCGACCTTCCACAGCCTGCAGTTCAGCGTCTTAACCACTTGAGCCACCTCAATGGAAAGTCCTAGTTTCAAGACAGGGTTGCCCGGTCCCCTTGTCGCTCCAGTGGAGGGATTTGGGGGGCGTTCCGGGGGTGAGCAGGGATGCCCCCAAGCCCACCCCCAAGAACGACCACCCGCCCGGTGACCCCCTCCCTCCCCTCCTGCCCGATTGAAAGGGCTTCAGCTGATTCGTGGGCCACGCAGTTTGAGAGCCAGTTTGGTGTAGTGGTTAAGAGCATGGACTCTCATCTGGGAGAACCGGGTTTGATTCCCCGCTCCTCCACTTGCAGCTGCTGGATGACCTTGGGCAAGCCATCGTTCTCTCAGAGCTGTTCTCTCAAGGGCAGTTCTCTCAGAGCTCTCTCAGCCCCACCCACCTCACAGGGAGTCTGTTGTGGGGAGGGGAAGGGAGAGGAGTTTGTAAGCCGCTCTGAGACTCCGAGTGAAGGGCGGGGTATAAATCCAATCTCTCCTTCTTCTTCTTCTTTAAATGGGGGGCAGGAAGGGAAGGAGAAGGGTGGGCAGGTGGGTGGGCACTCTTGGGGGTGGGGCTTCCCCATTGGCCAGCTGTCCAGGGATGGATTGAAGCCCCCAGAAGTGGAGGGGGGGATACACCCCTGCCTGGACCTGGGGGCTGGCAACCCTATTTCAAGAAAGAGCCACTGGAGTCCCAGGGCTGCCAATTTCCAGGCAGTGGCTGGAGATCTCCTGGGATTACAACTGATCTCCAGGTGACAGGATCAGTTCCCCTGGAGAAAATGGCTTCTTTGAAAGGTGGACTCAATGGCTTTATAGAAAGCTGGACTCAATGGCTTTATACTCTGCAGAGGTCCCTCCCCTCCCTAACCTCTGTCCTCTCTAGGCTCCACCTCCAAATATTCAGGAATTTCCCAACCTGGAGCTGGCAGCCCTACGCCAGACTGATCTTCTATGCAGCTCTCAAAGATGTCTCTCTTACCAGAGCTGGCTGTGAGTGGCTTGAAGCAGGCTTAACTCCCATAACGAGGGCAAATCCCCTGCTCTGATTGGAGCTGGATGGCCAATGAGAACGATGTCCATTGGGTGACTGGCAATGCCATCCTAAAGCGCCCGTCCCTTCCTGTTGTTGTTCAGTCGCACAGTCGAGTCCGACTCTTTGCGACCCCGTGGACCAGATCACCCCCTTCCTGGGGGGTAAATTAGAAAACTGAGGGTCACAGTGTTAGGAAGATATGCAAAAGTATATAGCACTGCGTATAATGGATATATGTTCAAAGTAAATCAATTTTGTGCCTTTTCTTTTTTTCTTTTTCCATACTGTTCTATAAATATTGGTATGAAGTATTATCAAAAATAGGTTTCACCCAAACAAAACATCAGAGTGCAGGTTTACATTCTGTTCAAATATTCAGACGGCACCTTGTCCGTAACACAATCACTAATTCCACGGGACTCTAGTAATGTACCCGTTTTGAATACAGTATTTTGTTTTTTGATATATATATATATATATATATATATATATATATATATATATATATAAAAAACTCTTAAGGTAGCAGCATATTTTCTAGGGTCCCATTGGAACCCTTGCAGCAGACATAATAACCTATCTAGGATAGCATATATCTCAAGTTCTAGCAGGTAAGCTGCCTGTTTAGTTTGGGTGAAACCTATTTTTGATAATATTTGAATGTAGAAAAATAAAAATAAACAGTATAGAAAAAACAGTATAGAAAAATAAAAATAAAAAGCACAAAATTGATTTACCTTGAACATACATCTATTATACACAGTGCTATACAGGGGTCATTTCCTGCAGGAGCACACAGGAGCGGAGCTCCGGCAGTAAAGACCCCAGGGGGCGGGCATATGCAACAAGCCCCACCCCCTGCTCCCAGCAGCCCTCAG
>NW_015172703.1:13933-19262 GCF_001447785.1 Gekko japonicus
TGAGCAGTGGGTGTTGCCTTCTGACACGCTTCCGGTGATGTCAGGTGGTGTGGCATAGGCAAATAGGTTATGCTAATGAGTTATGCTAATGAGCTCCTGTGCCTCTTTTTCTACGAAATGACCCCTGGTGCTATATACGTTTGCATACCTTCCTGGTGGGTGGCAAGTGGAAGTCTCCAAATTTAGCACTTAGAAGACTCCCATCATACACTTAATCATGCAAATCATTTAGGAAGTAATTTTTTTTTTGGCATTCAGTTTCTTGACTTGCAGTGCTGTTCTGAACTCATTCTTTGACCGCTGCAAAGTCTGGGACTTCGTAGCCAGGGACAAGGCAGTGGCTGGAGAGAGAAAGGAGAGTGGTGCTTGAGAGGCACGGGGAAAGGAGTCTGCCTAGCGACAAGAAGGGTTCCTAGGTCCTCCCTGGCCACCAGCAGGGGATGGGGGGGTGGGTAGGCTTGCCAGATCCTGGCTGGGAAACTCCAGGAGATTTGGGGGGGGAGCCTGGGGAGGACGGGGACCTCAGTGGGCTACAGCGCCACAGAGTCCACCCTCCAAAGCAGCCGTTTTCTCCAGGGGGACTGATCAGAGGTCGCGAAGTCCGGAGATGAGCTGTAATTCCGGGGGATTCCCTGGTCCCACCTGGAGGGTGGCATCCCTAACAAGGATGGAGAGACAAGTGAGGTCCACAGAAGCAGCCTTGCAGTGACCGTGGAGCTACTTTCCAGGTAAAGCTTAGCGTTGCAAAATCATGAGCAGAGGTCCATTAGTGGCTATTAGCCACAAGGTATAGATAGGAACTCTTGGTCTAGGGCAAGTGATGCTCTGTTTCTTGGTGCTTGGGGGGGGGGCAACAGTGGGAGGGCTTCTAGTGTCCTGGCCCCACTGCTGGATCTCCTGATGGCACCTGGCCACTGCATGACACAGAGTGTTGGACTGGATGGGCCATTGGCCTGGTCCAACATTGGCTTCTCGTATGTTCTTATGTGGAGGAGATTAGATTTATACCCCACCCTTCACTCGGAGTCTCGGAGCGGCTTACAGTCTTCTCTCCCTTCCCCTCCCCACAGCAGACACCCTGGGAGGTCGGTGGGGCTGAGAGAGCTCTTGACAGAAACTGCTCTTTTTCAAGAACAGCTCTGACAGAACTATGGCTTGCCCAAGGTCATCCAGCAGCCGCAAGTGGAGCAGTGTGGAATCAAACCCGGCTCTCCCAGATTAGAGTCTGCGCACTGAACCACTACACCAAACTGGCTCTCATGTTCTGGCTCTTCTGGCTCAAACTGGCTCTTATGTTCTTATGAGGAATAGAAATGTTAAGTCGCTCGCTTAACAAAGTAGTCAGAGAGTGATTCAGCAAAGATTCAGCTTTATTCTTCAACTGGAACACAACTCCAACACAGATCAGCATCTGATAGCCAGAACAGCCTTTACATTGCAGCTGTCCTGCTTTTAAACTCTCCCGGCTAATGTAGCCACGCCTACTGTACATTTACCAACCAATAAGGTTGCATGCATAAGGACCAATCACGGACGTTCCCGCTCAGGGAGCTTGCTGAGAAGTGATTGGTTAGGTTCTTCCTGGGCTAGCAATGTGATTGGATGTATTTGGATCCTAGTCCAGGACGAAGCTTAACGTAGCATTTCAATTATGTTGTTCACATACAGTTATGCATTCAATGGCAGCTTATTGAATACATTACAAGAATTTTTTTAAAAAAAGATGAAAATAGAGTATTGTTAGCTCCCCAGATTCTGCTGCAAGCATCGGATTTCTCTGGAGAGGGGAATCGGTTCTGACTATAGGACCAAGAACAGGGTTTTAATGCAGAGCGACGTGACCTGTGGCCATTATAACCTGCTTGGCAGGACACCATCACCCCTCCCTTCTCCCAAAGCTGCAGCTAGGAGAAAGATCCCCCCCTCCTTGCCCAGGAAGTTTGGAGGTGGGATCTAGATCATTGAAGATGTCTGGGAGGAACGTCTAACCACATCCCCCTTCCCTCCAGGATAGGGTTGCCAACTCCAGGTTGGGGAATTCTTGGAGATGTGGGGGTGGAACCTCAGGAAAGGGGGGGTTTGGGGAGGGGTATACCTCAGTGGGGTATAATGCCATAGAGTCACCCCCCTCCAAGGGAACTGATCTCTGCAGTCTAGGCTTGCCAAGTCCCCCCGGGGGGCGTGGAAACCCCTGCCCCAGAGGCCCGTTCCCCGCCGCCGGCAGATCGGGCCCGGGGGGGAACTCCACCCCGACGTGCACGTCGCCTGGAAGTGACGTGGGCTCGCCGGGCACAGGGCCACGGTCACCCGAAGGAAAACTCTATGGTTTTCCCTTGGATGGTCGTGGCCCCGCCCCCAGCGTGCCTGGCATGCCCACGTCCCTTCCAGGCAACGTGGTTGCGGCACCCGCGCGTTCCAGCCACCAGCCGGGAGTCCCCCGCTGTGGCTGAATTCACACTTGGCAACCCTACATATAAGGCTGCTTCATGTGTCATATAAATGTGCATCAGGCTTTTTATTGTGACAGTTACACACTGCTGTAGTATCAGCGTTGGAAAACTCTCCTCTTTTAAAGAAATGCTCAATGGCAGGATGCACTTGGTACTTGTTTTCCTCTTTTGTGTCAACATTTCAGTATCGGGTGAGGTGCGGCAGTGCGGGGCCTGGAGCTCCCTGCTGGTGCCCGCTGGAGGTCGCCGCCGGCTGTGGGGAGGACACACTTCCGGTGATGTCAGGGGGTGTGGCATATGCTAATGAGTTATGCTAATGAGTCCCCCTAGCTCTTTTTCTACGAAATGACCCCTGCTCACAACTACTTTCCTTCCACAACCCCCAGTGAGCCCTGCTCCATGTCCAGAAGATGGCAAACAAACAAACTTCCGTCTGGAAATGAGCTGTGATTCTAGGGGGTCTCCAGTTCCTGGCTGGAGGCTGGCATCCATAAATGGTGTGTGTGGTTGCGGTCCCTTGATATGGCATAAGAACATAAGATGAGCCCTGCTGGATCAGACCAGTGGTCCATCTAGGTCAGCAGCCTGTTTTACACAGTGGTCGACTTGCTGCCATGGGGGGGGGGGGGCGGCAACCGACAGGGCATTAGAGGCCGAGGCCTTCCTCTAATGGTGCTGCCTGGTATTGACATTCAGAAGTTTACTGCCTTTTTGTATGAAGGTGCCCTTTAGTTGTCTTGGCTGGTAGCCATAGGTTGACCCCCTCCTCCCTGCTGTCTAGGATGGCAGAAGACCCCCTGATTTTCTACTAACCTTAACCACAAGTGAAACTAAAAACGACATTGGGGGGAAAAAATGTTTCTATCTCTGTTTTTTTGTGTGTTTTTTTTAAAGAAAGAATGTAGTTCTTAAAAAGAATTGCACGGGGGTTGCTTCCCCAGCTCTTTTTAAAAGCTACATTATTTGTTCCAATTTTCAAGTGAATTTGTTCCCTTTAACCTTTCACGTTTCCTTTTCTGTAGCAATTCAAACATGCTTACTGGCAAAAATGTTACTGCAAATGAAAAACATATTGGAAAAGCTCAGGAAACAAAACGTCAAATATGCAGTTACCGAAACAGGAGGGGTTCTTTGTCTCTCTCCCTTCTCCCTCCCCACCATTTTCGGAGGCTGGTATATATTTTTTTATTTTTGTGTGTAAAGTCGGGCTGCCAGCCTCCAGGTGGGGCCCGGGGATCTCCCGCTTTAACAACTGATCTCCAGCTGACAGAGATCAGCGCCCCTGGAGAAAATGGCTGCTTTGAGGGGTGGACCCTAGGTAGAGGTCATTTCGGGGGGGACCACGGGGGATCGCAGTTCCCCCGGGTGAGGTACGGGGGGGGGCACATGACGAAGCCCCACCCCCTGCTTCCGGCCGCCCCGCTTCCAGCCCTCATTCAGCCAGGAGGAGGCAGGAGAAGAGGGAGGGTAAGTTGCTTCCTCCCCGCCTCTCCCCACCTCTGCCTGCCTGGGGCCAGGGAGGGCCTTGGTGGGGCTTCCTTGCACTCCCGCCGGCCTTGCAGGTCCACCGCCGGGCCCCTGATGGGGCTCAGCAGTGGAGTTGCAAGGCCGGCGGTGGCGGCCGGGACCATTGGGGGTGGTGTGTGTGGCCTTATGACACACATCCGGTGATGTCAGGGGGTGTGGCCTTATGACACACTTCCGGTGATGTCAGGGGGTGTGGCATATGCTAATGAGTTATGCTAATGAGTTCCCCTAGCTCTTTTTCTATGAAACGACCCCTTACCCTAGGGCATTGTACCATGTGGATGCCCCTCCCCTCCGCAAACCCCACCCTCTCCTGGCTCCACCCCCAAAGTCTCCAGGTATTTTCCAACCCTAATGTAAAGTTCTATCCCACCGCTCTACCTTGTTAGGGGAGGGGGCTTCCATGGTGGTTTTGCCCAAGAGTAACAAACGCAACCAACAGAACCAAGTTTGAGTCCAGTGGCCCCTTTAAGACCAACAAAGTTTAATTCTGGGTAGACGCTTTCGTGACCAATAAAGTTTAATTTCGCAAAATTAAACTTTATCGCTCTTAAAGGTGCCCCTGGACTCAAACTTTCTTCTGTTGCTTCAGACCAACACGGCGACCCACCCGGAACACAACCAAGTCTGTGCGCCGTAGGAGAGAATAGCCAAAATCAATGAGATGAAACCAACCCATAATAACAGTACATGAATACTGTTGCTTCTGTTTATAGGGAGGGAAGGCGGCCAAACTCATCAGATGTTGGAAGCTTAGCAGGGTCAGTACTTAGGAGACCGCCAAGGAAGACTCAGTAGAGGAAGGCAGCGGCCAACCACCTCTACTTTTCACTGGCCTCGAAAGCCCCTTCCTGGGGTTGCCATAAGTCAGCTGCGACTGGACGGTACTGTATGCATACAAAGATGTTTATATTCTTATTTCCCCCCTAATAGTAGAAAGGAGTGAGAGTCCAGGAGCATTTAAAGCTGGGCTCTTTTTGTAGAAAAAGCCTAGCAGGAACTCATTAGCATAATAGGCCACGCCCAACAACAGGAACTCATTAGCATATTGGGCCACACCCCTGACAGCACAGCTCATTAGCACATTAGGCCGCACCCCCATGTTACCAGAAGTGTGGTCATCCAGCCACACCCACCTTTCCCTTCTTATTCTGTTTACCTTGTTTGTTGTCAAAACCCAGGGCCTTTTTTTGTAGCAGGGACTCCTTTGCATGTTAGTCCACACACCCCTAATGTAGCCAATCCTAATGAGTGTCTGCTGTTGGGTGTGGCCTATTATGCTAATGAGTTCCTGCTGGGCGCGGCCAGCTCAGGAGCTAGCCGGAACTCCGTTCCTGTGCGTTCCTGCGCAA
>NW_015172703.1:19757-21578 GCF_001447785.1 Gekko japonicus
CGTGGGAATGGTCCTGGGAAGACGTATGTGTCCCCCGCCGAATCGCGGTAAGTACTTGGTAAGCTTGATCTGTTTTGAAGAAGGGAAGGAAAAGGAGATTGTAAGGTGCTCTGAGTCTCTTTTGGGTAGTGAAGGGCGGGGTATAAATCCAATCTCCTCCTCATTGTTCTCATTGTCCTCGTCATCCTCCTCCTCCTCCTTCTGGTATCTGAAGAAGTGAGCCGTTATTCACGGAAGCTCATCCCCTGCCACAAATTTTATTAGTCTTTAAGGCATTACTGGTCTCTTACTCTTTTCTGCTGCTATAGACAGGCTAACCTTCTCCCTAATAGGGACTAAAAGTGGCTCAAAACATAGTTCTCTGCTCCATCATTTCTTCACAACGACCACCCTTTGAGGTAGTTTTGGGGGTAGCCATGTTGGTCCGCAGCTGAACGGCTGGATTTGGGTCCTGTAGCACCGTAGATAACAACAGGTTTTTGGGGCTATCATATTTGGAGAGTTACAGCTCCCTTTGTTAGATACAAGGTAGGTTAGCTGCGGTGGCTCAAGTGGTTAAGATGCTGAACTGCAGGCTGTGGAAGGTCGGTAGTTCAGCAGTTCGAGACCCGAGTTGCCGCATGACGGAGTGAGCTCCCATTTCTAGTTCCAGCTCCTGCCAACCTAGCAGTTCGAAAGCAAGAAATTGCAAGTAGACAAATAGGTACCACTTCGGTGGGAAGGTAACAACATTCCGTGCGCCTTGGTGTTTAGTCATGCCGGCCACATGACCACGGAAACGTCTTCGGACAGCGCTGGCTCTTCGGCTTTGAAACGGAGATGAGTACCGCAACCCTAGAGTCGGACTCGACTGGCTTTCGAGCAAGGGAACCTTTACCTTTACCTTTTAGGTTAGCCTGAGAGCGCTTGATTGGTCCAAAGTTTCTTAGCTAGTTTCCACAGTAGAGTGGAGATTCAAACCCAGGTCTCTCAGAATTCTAATCCAGAACTCTGCCCTCTACACCACACTTGCTCTCAGTGATTATTCCAGAAAACGGAGGGGGCCTCTGTGCTCATTTACGATGTTTTGTCTGAGCTGCTTAATTAAAATGTCCACACCCCATTCTTCGGCATGGATGGCTTCCTCTGAACAATAGAAAAAGACACATCTGTGGTCAGCTTTTCAGCTGTAACTGTGCCCGAGGATGTTTACAATTTTTAAAAAATGGATTAATCAGAGCAATTCGAAGTTAAGCTTATCTGAAACCCAACAGACAAAACTTTAGTCGACTGGTACCAACCAGTGAGGAGCTGCGGTGGCTCAAGTGGTTAAGACACTGAACTGCAGGCTGTGAACTGTGCAGGCAGTTCGAGACCCGGGTGCCGCATGATGGAGTGAGCTCCCATCTCTAGTTCCAGCTCCTGCCAACCTAGCAGTTCGAAGGCAAGAAATTCCAAGTAGATAAATAGGTACCACTTCGGTGGGAAGGTAACAGTGTTCCGTGCGCCTTGGTGTTTAGTCATGCCGGCCACATGACCACGGAAACGTCTTCGGACAGCGCTGGCTCTTCGGCTTTGAAACGGAGATGAGCACCGCATCCCTAGAGTAGGATTCGACTGGCTTTCGAGGAAGGGAACCTTTACCTTTACCTTTACCAACCAGTGTGGTGTTCGACTGGCTTTCGAGCAAGGGAACCTTTACCTTTACCTTTTACCAACCAGCAGGGCAGTCAAATTGTGGCACTGAAAGAAATGAAGCTTCTGAAAGGAAGGAGCCACTACGATAAATGGGAAAGAACCTGAACTGGATCTCCCAACCTTTCTAAGGGTGTGTTTTTTAAA
>NW_015172703.1:21901-32967 GCF_001447785.1 Gekko japonicus
CCCTGGTTGTATAAGCCTTTTAAGTTTGAGACGTAGACTATTTCTTTTAACCGCAGTATGTTTTAGCTGTGTGTACGAAGGTAACAGCGTTCCATGCGCCTTGGTGTTTAGTCATGCCAGCCACATGACCATGGAAACGTCTTCGGACAGCACTGACTCTTCGGCTTTGAAACGGAGATGAGCACCGCAACCCTAGAGTCGGATTTGAATGGCTTTCGAGCAAGGGAACCTTTTCCTTTTTACACCTTAATGAACATTTGTGTTTTTTATATTATATAGTTGTTAGCTTGACCCTCTTAGTTCGCAGCTTATTTTGGGTTGAGTTTCCTTCCCCCCCCTTTCCCCCCCAGTTTCTGTCCTCAACCACGGCCAGGGCTTTTTCTGCCCTGGCCCCTACCTGGTGGGACTCTCTGTCAGTTAACATCCGTGCCCTGCAGTGCCCTGCGGGATTTGCTACCTCCCCGCAGGGCACGTAAGGCAGGGATGTTCCGCCAGGCGTTTGGTTGAGGACAGTGATGGCTATAACATAGTCCGGCACTCCCCCACCCCTGCCTTTCCATCTCCTCCAGCTTCCCTCCTCTATGAGGCGGTGGCATTTTCGGTAAACTTTTGCCATCAGATGGATTGGACTGCGTTAAATGTTTTTTTTAAAGTATTTTTATATTTTAATTCTGGACATTTTTACCTGTGGTTCGTGAATTGTATTGGGATTTTCTGGTGTTGTACACCACCCTGAGCCCTGTCTTTCAGGGGGGGACAGCCTAAAAGTCTAAACAAATAAATAAATAAATTTGTCTTTCGGGGGGGCCAGTTTGGTGTCGTGGTTAAGTGCGTAGACTCTAATCTGGGACAACCGGGTTTGATTCCCCACTACTCCACTTGCACCTGATGGATGACCTTGGGCAAGCCGTAGTTCTGTCAGAGCTGTTCTCTCAAGGATACTTCTGGAAAGAGCTCTCTCAGCCCCACCTACCTCACAGATAGGGTGTAGACTTTCCAATTTCCCGGGGGGGGGCTGGGGCTGGGCCAGAGGCATTGCTTTGCTAGGAGCAAGGGTGGCTCCCGGGGGAGGCTGAGCACCTTCCTGAAAATTTCGGCGGGGGCTGACACCCCGCCGCCCCCACGAAGATTACGCCTACTGTGGAGAGGGGAAGGGAAAGGAGATTGTAAGCTGCTCTGAGTCTCCTCTGGCAGTGAAGGGTGGGGTATAAATCCAATCTCCTCTCTTCTTCTAAATAAGTATTGCAGATGGAAGGGCGCAGATTGCTTGGCAGCAGCGATGAGAAAGGTCTTCCTGATTTCACAGTACATTTTCTTAGCCACTGTGCCTCATCAGCCTCGAATACCCCCCTGATCTCCTTGAATATTAGCAGGCAAACTTTTGAATAGGGTAAAATCCTTTCCAAGAATGGTAAGTCGGCTCCACCGGCAGATATCTTCCGCTCTGAAAAAGCTTGCGGCGGGGAAGGATACATCTTACTCTTCTTCACAACGCTGCCAGCAATCAGTGTGCGGATACCACCAATGGGCTGCAGGATTTGCTTAACCGTATCCAGCAATGACCAGAATTCATAGGCGTGGGGATCGAGCCGCAAAGGAAGAAAGACGGAGTTGTAGGCACGAGGGACAAATCCTTTGCAGGATGTAACTCACCACCTCGCTTAGAGTCACTGGTGGTCACAGCTGGTTTGGCACGCTGGAGGGCGGCCCGCTTTGGCCGCCAGACCACCCATGCCAGTACCAGCGTAGGGATATTTAAACCGGTATATATTTTGGCAGTTCACCTTCCGCCGGGGAGTAGCCTGTAGAGCCAGCACACAGTTGGATAGAGGTCCCATTCCGGAGCTTTGCCTTGGCAAGTGTGCAGGGTCAGTAGGAAGAATTGTGGACTGCTAAAACAAACATGCACGACGAGGGTGAGAACTGACAATGTCTCCAGCGGGGCCGCCTGCGGATTAGTGGTAGTAGAGGAGCAGCCTGAATTTTAATGAGTCATCAATTAAATTTCCATGCATTTGCATACAAGGCAGCAGTCCTGAAAAAAAGAGAGAGCAAGAAACCTGTTTTGTTTTCAGATGACACAAATCACAGTGAGGGAGAAACAACTCCTGTTTTGGAGAGGAAGGAGGGTGGGGATAGTCTAAGTTGGAGCCTCCTGCCTCTGGTTTCCTTAGTCAATACTTGTATTATTATTAGAAGAAGAAAAAGAGGAGAGATTGGATTTATACCCCACCCTTCACTTGGAGTCTCAGAGCGGTTTACAATCTCCTTTCCCTTTCCCTCCCCACAACACTGAGCAATCAACGACACTTTGAATCCTTCGTCTTTGTTTCTGAAGTTCCAGATTTATTTATTTATTTTAAATTTCAGTTGCGCCAGAAACAGGATCACGCAGTGACTCTCTCTCCCGACTCAAAGTTCTCCCCAGTTCTCTGCTAGGAGTTGGGAAACACCTGGGGATTTTGGGGGAGGAGCCCGGGGAGGGCGGGACTTGGGGAGGGGAGGGGCCTCGGCAGGGTCCAGTGCCACAGACTCCCCCCTCCGCAGCAGCCGTCCCCCCCAGGGGAACTGATCTTGGCCATCTGGAGATCAATTGGAATAGTGGGAGGTCTCCAGGTTCCACCTGGGGGTTGGCAGCCCTTCTGATCCCTAACCCAAAATAAAAAATAAATTAAGTAATCCGAGAATGGGTCTAGCTAGCAGGCAGGCAGACAGCGTGGTATAATGGTTTTGAAATGTCAGACAAGAACATGGGAGACCCAGGTTCGAGTCCCTACTCGTGCCACAAAAGCCCGCTGGGTGACCTTGGGCCAGTTGCACCCTCTGAGCCTAACCTACCTCACAGGGTTGTTGTGAGGATAAAACAGAGAAAAGGAGAATGGTTGTAAGCTGCCTTGGGTCCCCCTTAGGGTGAAAGGCAAGGTATAAATACAGAAAATAAAAATAAAAATGAGCAATCAATGACACTTTGTATCCTTCGTCTTTATTTCTGAAGTTCCAGATTTATTTCTTTATTTTAAATTTCAGTTGTGCAAGAAACAGGATCACACAGTGACTCCCCCTCCCGACTCAAAGTTCTTCCCAATTCTAGCTAATATTCTCTCAGCCTCAGCTCCTCTTTGGAGCGAAAATCGTAACTCCATGCTATTCACCTCGCCTGAAACCTACTGAAGCGGTACTTAGGGTGACAGGAAAAAATAGCGCCAGCAAACTGTGCAGATGTCAGTACAATGGCAGAAGAATCCAGCAGATAGGCCTTAGTTCAGTGATGGCGAACCTTTTAGAGACCGAGTGCCCAAACTGCGACCCAAAACCCACTTATTTATCGCAAAGTGCCAACACGGCAATTTAACCTGAATACTGAGGTTTTACTTTAGAAAAAACAACTCCTACATTAACTTCAGATGCTCCAAACAAAGTAAGGAAAGCAATCCCAAATGCTTTCATTTACTTAAAATTATTTGGCAGAGAATTCCACACTTTAATGATGGTCTGCGCCTGGCTGGGGCAATGGCACGTGTGCCCACAGAGAGGGCTCTGAGTGCCACCTCTGGCACCCGTGCCATAGGTTCGCCACCACTGCCTTAGTTAGTTGCAACATGCAGTGCATTGCCAACTTCTACGTGGTGGCTATCTCTTGGAATTACAACTGATCTCCACGCAACAGAGATCCGCTCCCCTGGAGAAAATGACTGCTTTGGAAGGACGACTCCATGGCAGCATACTCGGCTGAGGTTCCTCCTTGTCCCAAATCCCGCCCTCCCCAGGCTCCATCCTCAAAACCACCAGGAATTTACCAACCAGGAGGTGGCAACCCTGAGCTACCATCAGGTCCACGAATCAGCAGCACTTACATGGAGGTTCCATTAGTGAGACCAACCTCAAGGTGGGGCATGAAATTCTCCCAGAATTACAACTGGTCTCCAGACTACTGACATCCGTTCTCCTGGAGGGAATGGGAGCTTTGGGGGGCAGACTCTAGGCTTCCCAGTCTCCAGGTGGTTACTACACTACACAGGGATTGTGACTGTGATAAGTGCGCTAAACTAAATAATACAGTACTGCAAAAATCAGAAAAATATATGCTGTTTGAATAAGTTAAAGCGATGTGCTTTTTTTTTGCAAGGTTGGAATACGAAAACACAGTCAGTTTCAAGTAAACAGAAGTGGGTTTTAACGAAGCAAATGATGTTCACGATGTGCTCCGGAAGGTCCTGTGTCATTTCGACGTTCTTCCTTCTGAACAAGATTCTATAGATAATTTCCAGGGTTTTCTTGTCTCGTCTATAAGAGGAGGAATGAAGCCTGATGCTCACATATTTTTTTCTTCATAGGTCAATAACAAAGCACAATTGCTTGTAGAAAATCCATTTCGGGCGAGTTACAGTCAAATGGAATTCCTCCAGTTGGTGGCAGGGGATCCCCTGGTTTTGCAGGCTCCTGTTTGCTGCGAGCCAGCTGACTGGTGGGAGGAAATCCTCCCCCCCCCAGCAACATGGAGTGATATGCCTACGTCACCCAAAAGTGATGTAGGCATGTTGGTGACATTGTGGGGGGGGCACTCTGGTTTTTGGGCAAACTCTATGGTTTGAGGGCTATTTTACCACAGAGTTTTGCCCAAAAACCAGAGTGTCACCCCCTGATGTTACCGTCATGCTGATGTCACTTCCAGTGACATTGGCATGTTGGGGGCAACACTTCCCGCTCCTGGAGCGCCCTCCCCCATTCCCCCGCCGGCATCTTGAAGGGACCTGGCAACCCTAGCAGATGCTATAGTATACTCTATGGTACACCGTAGAGTCAAGGGGAAACAGAATGCCTGGAGTGACTATAGAAGGTGGAAGCGCTAGGACTTCTGTTTCTCCTGTGGTATACTGTAGAGATTCTATAATATAAAGACTGGAAGAAACCGTTTGTCACATGTAAAGATACTAAAGGCCAGAGGCCAGTTGGGGATTGAGAAAGGGATGAGGCTTCTGGTGGTCTCCTGAGGGCCTTCAGCATTAATTTTTCTCCTTAACCAAACAAAAAGTTAAAGAGGAGGAGGAGGAGGAGGTGGAGAAGTATTTATTGACCTTGCAACTTGTGTCACTATGTGAGTGTATATCCAAGACTACGTACGCAAGTGGGGAGAAAGGGAGTCAAAAGGGAGTCATCAGTACTGGCTCCAAATCTTTAGTAAACTAGGAATTAATAAAAACAGAATTAGCCTTTTTTCCCCTGGCAGGGAACTTTCTTTGTATGGAGTCCTTCACCCTACTGGCGATTGCTGTTTTCCTTATTTGGCCCTCTTCTCCCCATGCCTGCAAAGTGGCTGGTAGTCTGAAATCAGCTTAATTCATATTCACCATCTTTTTTCAAATATGTGTTCTTAATGCTTTAATGGTTTTATCTGATCATGTCTTACGGATACTGTACATCGCCCAGAGCCCTGCAATAGCAGGGATTGGGTGATTAATAAATCCAATAAAGAAATAAAGTTATCTGAAGAAGTACGCTTGCACACGAAAGCTTATACCAGGGGTGTCAAACATGCAGCCCGGGGGCCGGATCAGGCCCCCAGAGGGCTTCTATCAGGCCCACAGTGGAACTGGCTGTCTTCTGCTTCTTCTTCCACTTCTGCTGCTGCTGCGTCATCGTAGGTTTGCAGCTGACAGATACACACCTGAACAGCACACTCAAGATTGCAACAGCACAGACATTTTGATACAGTAATTCAGAGCAAGAGGTGTCAGTTATCAGACACTGTTAAATAAACAAAATATTGCAAGAGTGCTAATGATTTAAGCATGTTTTTATTTTAACTAAAAAAACCCTTTGTGTTTGTGTCCTTTATAAAATTTATATCTCTGCTACCTGGCATTACATTTTGTGGCCCAGCCCAACAAGATCTCATTTATGTCAGATCTGGCCCTCATAACAAATGAGTTCGATACCCCTAGCTGATAGCCAGGATTAAACTTTGTCTGTTGTAAAGGTCCCACTGGACTCAAACTTTGTTCAAGTAAATTCTAGATCCAGATAAGCCTGAATTCTCCCTTGAAGCTAGAATGACTAAACTGAGGCTATTGTACTTTGGTCACGTCATGAGATAGGGTTGCAAAGTCACTTACCGCTAATAGTGGGGGAGAGTTGGTCCCTGCCTGGGACATTCGCGGGTGTGCGAAGCGCACTGCGATGACATCACCTGGAAGTGACATCATCACGTCGGGCACATTGCTGGCTGACACTCTAGCAATCAGCCTGGAAACTCTATGGTACCATAGAGTTTTCAGGCTGATTGCTAGAGCATCAGCCGGCGACGTGCCTGGTGCTATGATGTCACCTCCGGGTGACGTCATCGCACCGGGCATGTCGGCCAAAACCGGGCACTTTGGGGGCAGGGTTCCCCCCGCCGGCCTTTTCCGGACTGGCAGATTGGGGACCCTTTTAGCGGGGGAACCTCCGCCCTCTCAGGGGACCTGACAGCCCTATCATGAGAAGAGTCACTGGAAAAGACCATAATGGTAGGAGAAAGTGAAGGCCGCAGGAAAAGAGGAAGATCCAACGTGAGATGGATTGACTCAATCAAGGAAGCCATGGCCCTCCCTTTGCAAGACCTGAGCAATGCTGTTAGCATCAGGACGTTATGAAGGTCATTAATGCACATGGTCACCATAAGTCAGAAGCAGCTTAACGGCACATAACATACATCTGTGGAAAGGTCTGGCTGGCTAGCCGCATGAATCTTTTTGCCAACTTGCTGGATAAAGCAGCATGATACGTTTCTCTCCTCCAACCTGGTGTACCTTGTCAGAAGGAATTGCCCTGTAATGGATAACCAACCAAGGCGCAGCAACCACACAGAATGATTCTCCCCCCCCACCAGCATATGTCAAGGAGGACTCATCAAAACCAGTCGCAAGAAACTGTTCTTATAGCCTCAGGCCCCCAGTGGGTGAGAAGGCAACGGTTTACCATCCTTCTTTCACGGTTCTGCAGGCAGAAAGGTTCTCAGGTTTAACAATGTCAGCTGGCTGTGTGTCAAAAGGCGTAAGGTTCCCCTTAAATACTTGTGAAGCACAGGAATCGCAGGGAGAATGCTCGTCCCAGGGCAACCGTTTTCTTCTGTGGAATGAAAACCTTCCAGAATGAGTGTCTGAAGTCCATAGACTGGGAAGTGCTAATCTTTCTCCAGGGACCGTGCATTAACAGATACAGGTGTGGAAGCGTGAGCATCTAGACAACCTTGTTTCTCTCTCTACTACCTGGGAAGAAATGTTAACGTTTCCAGACTTTGAGAATATGGGGGAAAAGAACGATTTCTTTCTTTCTTTCTTTCTTTCTTTCTTTCTTTCTTTCTTTCTTTCTTTCTTTCTTTCTTTCTTTCTTTCTTTCTTTCTTTCTTTCTTTCTTTCCGACCCCCACCCCCCCAAAGACATTTGGGAGACAAATGAAATATGTGTTACCAAACCTAAGCTTTTACTGCTTTATTTATTAGATATAATATAGCCTTTTCGCATATAAATGAACAGCGTTCGGTAAAATTATGAAATAGAAAGCTATAAATTATTTTTAATTGAACAGTAATTACAAGGATTGATGATCCGGGGTAGAGGCTGATTACGGTAGGCTAAGCCAGTTTCTTTTGTTGAGCATCAAAATGGAAGCTGGCTTTCCGCGAGCGAAAGCATCTGCCCATCGACACAGGAAGCTGCCTTCGACGGCGTCAGGCCAGTGATCTCTCAAGGTCAGATTCATCGACTCTGACTGGCAGTGTTTTTCTGGTCAATGACTTTCACATTGTCTGCTGACCTGCACAGTCCAGGTTAGCCTGATATTGTCAGATCTCAGAAGCTAAGCAGGGTCAGCCCTGGTTTGTATTTGGATGGGAGACCACGAAGTCATAGAATCATGGAAGGGACCTCCAGGGTCATCTAGTTCAGCCCCTGCGCAATGCAGGAAATTCACAAATACCTCCCCCTCACACCCCCAATGACCGCTGTTTCATGTCCAGAAGATGAAAAAAAACCCAACCCTCCAGGATCTCCAGCCAAATTGGCCTGGAGAAAAATTGTTTCCTGACCCCAAAGTGATGATCAGCATTTCCCTGGGCATGTAAGAAGGGCCACAAGAACTAAGCACTGAGGCAACCCTTCCTGCCCTCCCTCTCCTGATCTGCCTAAGTTCGCAGAATCAGCTTTGCTGACAGATGGCCCTCTAGCCAGAGTCGCCACGCAAAGGCGATGGCAGACCACCTCTGAATGCCTCTTGGCTTGAAAACCCTAAAGGGCTGCCATAAATCAGCTGCAACTTGATTGGAAGACCACACAAACTAACAAAAACTTTCTAACTGGAGATGCCGGGGACTGAGCCTGTGATTTTATGCATCCAAAGCTGACGTTCTACCAGTGAACCACAGATCTTAGCTCAGGGCTATTTCTTGTGGCAATGATATTCTTAGCATGGTCTTTTCTAGGCCTTATGTATTGTCTGTTGGCAGAGTGTAGATATACATTAAAGCGGAGCACAAGCTGTTTAAAGAATGAAGGCCCCGGTCACACGGGCCAGATAACGTGTGTGGGAGGAGGCGTGGCTGTTTGCCCCGGAGCAAAATAAAGCACGGTAGCCTGATCACACGGTCCCCCGAGTCTCTGTGCTCAGGCTGTTAGGTGGCGATCACACGGCGATGCTGCAGCATGGCAAAGAAGCGGCACAGCGCGATCGCAGAAGCGTTTTGCGTTTGTGCGCATGCGCAGTTCCGCGGGGCAGCACTGCTTTCAGTTTCATGTTTGTGTGCATGCACTTATGAAAAACATCCGGTTTGTGACGGGACGTGGATGGGCGCCGGATGCCACAGGATACTAGCGCTCCCGCGACCAGATGCCCGCCTGTGGCGCGCGTTTTCCGAATACTATTTATTTATTTATGGTACTTTTTAAGTCCGCATCTTTGGTGGGACGCCACGGGTTAGCCACGGGTGTGCTACGCTTCCCAGATATTGTGGGGTGATTGTGCCCCGAAAATCCGCCCAACATTCGTGCCTTTCGCGTGGCAAAATCTCCGTGTGACCGGGGCCAAATTTGGTTTATTAAGAAGGGAACAAACTTTGTAAGAAAGAGGGGAGAGAAAGAGAAGTCTATTTGTCTAACTGGCTAGGAGAGAGTCAGTAGAAGAGATGAACTCAGTAGGAGCGTGGGAAACCCTAACTGAGCCAATCAAGAGACAGGAAGGAGACTATTTGAAAATAGTAGGAAGTTCCTAATCTCACTATGCTAACTAGTTGTCCGCTCTGCTGTCCCCTGCAGGATGTTCCTGTCATTTTCTTTATCTGTGCACGATAGACCTTGCATGTTCCGACATTGTCAACTACAGATACTAGAGACCGTACTTGAGGTTTTGAGCATACAGAACATCTGGGGTCTGACCCCATAGATCTGTTCTGCTAGTGAGGGTATTCTCCTCCGGCCCAAGAGAAATTCAGTCCATGATCTGTCACTCAGTGATGCGTCTTCCTGCTACCCAGCTTCCTGGCCCCAGCCTGGGAAACTAGTGGAACTCATGGAGTGGCTTTGAAGGCCTATTCTTAATGCAATGGCCTAATGAAGGAACTAGCATAGAGGTACATACATGAGTGGCCAACCAAAACTAGGAGGGTGTCTGAAGGACCTTTGACTTCCAAAATCCTATGCCCCCGATATCTTGTTGGTCTCTAAAGTGCTACTGGACTTGAATCTAGCCACCTGGGTTCACTGTCTGATATTAGCTCCCCTGCTCAGCCATTAGTCCTTTAGCAACACTCGTTTCCCTCTTTTAAAAATGCTCACAACAAAGCAGGGAGTCTTTTTTTTTAGTTGCAACAGCAAGCGGAGCTTGGAGGGTTAAGGCCTCCTGCTCCTTACAGGGCTCCAGGCAGAGGTCCATCAGTGGCTATTAGCCTGGGTTCACTGTCTGATATTAGCTCCCCTGCTCAGCCATTAGTCCTTTAGCAACACTCGTTTCCCTCTTTTAAAAATGCTCACAACAAAGCAGGGAGTCTTTTTTTAATTGCAACAGCAAGTGGAGCTAGAAGGGTTAAAGCCTCCTGCTCCTTACAGGGCTCTAGGCAGAGGTCCATCGTGGCTATTAGACACAAGGAATAGATAGGGACTCTTGGTCTGGGGCAAGTGATGCTCTGTATTCTTGGTGCTGGGGGGGCTCCTAGTGTCCCAGCCCCACTGCTGGACCTCCTGATGGCACCTGGTATTTTTGGCCACTGTGTGACAGAATGTTGGACTGGATGGGCCACTGGCCTCATCCAACATTGGCTTCTCTTGTGTTCTTATGTTCAAAGTGAGGCTGTGCCAGCCTAAATTATGCAGTTTGTGGACTGACTGATTTAAATCTCATCTGTCTAAGCTCTCGTTGAGCGACTTTGGGTCAGCAGCTCTGTCTCAGCTTAACCTTGTTGTCTATATCTTGCCCTGTAAGCCGCCCTGAGCCCTACGGGGGAGGTCGGGGTACAAATCTGAATAATAAATAAATAAATAACCTACCCTGCACGTTAACCCTGCTAGGGTTGCGAAATCTGGGTGGGGAAATTTCTGGAGATTTGGGGGTGAAGCCAGGGGAGGTCAGGTTTTGGGAAGGGGACGGACCTTTTGTTATGCCATAGATAGGGTTGCCAGCTCTGAGTTGGGAAACACCTGGAGATTTTGGGGGTGCAGCCTGAGGAGGCTGGGGTTTGGGGAGAGGAGTTGCCATTCCCCAGTTGGGGGTGGGGGCTGCCCAGTTTTGAGCAATGAGCCTATGTCAATCCCAGGTTTCATAGGCATGGAGTGTAACATCCCTTCTGGTGATGTCAGCATGTAGGGTGTGATGTGTCTGTGTCCGGAACATCCCACCCCCCCAGGCAGTGTTTCTAATGGACCTAGCAACCCTAGACTTCAGTGGGGTGTCATCAGGGGTCATTTCGTAGAAAAAGAGGTGCAGGAGCTCATTAGCATAACTCATTAGCATAACCTATTTGCATATGCCACACCCCCTGATGTCACCGGAAGTGTGTCAGAAGGCAACACCCACTGCTCAGGCTCCACTGGACTGTTTTG
>NW_015172703.1:33030-42718 GCF_001447785.1 Gekko japonicus
CGCAGTCAGCGAGGCGCTCTGCAACTTACCTGGCTGCTTCTTGCTCCTCGTGGCCCGACTGAGAGCTGCTGGGAGCAGGGGGTGGGGCTTGTTGCATGTGCCCGCCCCCTGGGCTCCTTACTGCCGGAGCTCCGCTGCTGTGCGCTCCTGCAAGAAATGACCCCTGGGTGTAATATCCCAGAGTCCACCTTTCAAAGTGGCCATCTTCTCCCTGGTTGTAATCCCAGGAGATCTCCAGCCACCACTCAGAGACTGGCAACCCTATCTGGAGATCAGTTGTAATTCCGGAAGAATTCCAGGCCCCATCTGGAAGTTGGCAACCCAGCCCTGCTCTCTTGTCCTCTGGCACCGATGACATAAGCCGCGGGCCCTTCCAAGGGAATGTCTCTATTTCCCCCCCCTCTCCCTTATCGATAGTTTGAATCGCTTTCCGAACGATGCTTTCCATGGGCTCGGATTACAATTAGAAAATGTCAGAGCCTCGTTATCATTTAATTAGACTCACATTTCAAGCGGGAGAAGAAAAGAAAAATGTCCAGGCCTTGCCTTTGTGTGGTGAAATGAGGAGAAAGTGCTGATTTAAAACAGCTGCGAGGGGTGGCAGCGTTCCCAACTCCGGGGCCTAGGAGGACCGAAATCAGACGGCGGGTGAAAGGGAGAGCTTTTAGACTGAGCCGGGCTGAGCCCTGGGCTGCAATCAGCCAGAACTGCTCCCAGATCGGCCCGGTGATGCTAAAAACTCCTAGAGAGTCCAGTAAAAACAAGCCAGCCTGTCAAGGCCTCCTTCCAAACAGCTGAGGGGGTCAAAGCAACAAACGCCACACAAACCAAAATAAACAGAACTTCACCCTGTCAAGAGGTCTTTATCATGCTTCGGGGAGGGAAGGAGGCAGGCAGGCATTCGGAAAACGATTTTTTAGCTTTATTTCCTCCTCAGCCCCCCTTCAGGATTATGTTTATTTTTAAGTCTTTTAAAATGTTCACAGGGAGCTCGACTCACACATCCCCCCGCCCCCCGTCTCTCCATTTCACAGAGATTGTCTCTGCTGCTCTCGTTGTTTTTCCCTCCTCCCATCCTTGAGGAGACGTTAATTCAGAAATGTAGGGAGTGCCTTGTGGCTACGATTCAATAAGGAGGTCCGTCCTAAGCGTTATTTTCTGGGGGAATAAGGTCTGTTGGAATCGATGGGCTCTGCTTTGTCATACGCGTGTTTCAGATCGCAGCCGACAGCCATGAGTTTACCGCAGGATTTCTCAAGCTTTAAGACAGGGTTCCATGGGCACCGTCGCACTCGCCATCACCTTTCCTGGTGCCTGCCAAGTGCTTTTAAAAATGGATGGGGTCAAATGGGGCTCCTGCCCAGCTGGCCACTGGAGATCTGATTGGCTGTACAGATTAAAATAACCACAGCGTTGGTTTTATTCCCCCACTCTTCACCAGTGCATTTTAATCCTTTGATTCTCTGCACTTGAGCTTTTCTATGTGTATGTGTGTGTTTGTATGCTCTTATAGGGTTGCCAGACTCCCCCCAGAGCAGGTAGGTGTTCCTCACTACCAGACCCTGCCCCCCCCCCCAGCCACTGATCAGCTGGCTGGCAGGGGCACTTACCTGGAGAAAGAAGGCGGCCCAGGCCAGGTCGCCTGCATCACGCAGGAAGTAACATCATCACACCAGTGAAATCCAAGTGACACTCTGGTATTTGGGCAAAAACTCTATGGTAGAAGCAGTTTTTACCGTAGAGCAGCAGCTTCTCCTTCTTCTCCTTCCCCTCCTCCTTCTTCTCCTCCTTCTCCTTCGTTGTCTTTGTTGTCATCATCTTCTTCATCTTCTAAATAACCTTCCCAACTGGTGGGCATTACTGACAGACTGCTGTGGGCTAGGGAGGACTTCTGTAAATACAATATCTCTGATAAATTATGAGGGAAATATTAACTGTATGAGTATCTTCCGGACTTTGGGAGACCCCCTCTGCCTGGAGCAGCTCTGGTGTTGAGCAAGTTATGCATCCTTTCAGATTCTCAAATCTTCCCATGAATTTAGTTGCCCTTTTGGCCTTAGCATGTCAGTATGCATAGCAGGGTCTCCAACTTTTCTGAGCTTGTGGGTATCTTTTGCTTTTCTGACACAGGATGTTGGATGCAACCACAAAATGGCTGCCTGGGAGGTGGAGCCAACCACAAAATGGCTGCCACAAGAGTAGGGTTGCCAAGTCTTACCTTTGTAATAGCGGGGGGAGTCCCGGACGTCCCCAGGACGTGCACACACCGCTATCACATCACCCGGAAGTGATGCAATTGCGTCATGCACGTTGGGAGTGAGACTACAATCATCCGAGGGAAAACCATAGAGTTTTCCCTTGGATGATAGAGCATCCCCCCGCAACATGCCTGACGTGATTGCATCACCTCCAGGCACACCAGGCACGTCACACACTTTGGGGGTGGGGTCCCCCCCACTGGCCCAATCCCCGTTGGACGTCCCCGGGAGCCTCCCGGTGCGCATGCAAAGTGCACACGCCGCTATCACATCACTCGAAAGTGACGCAATTGCGTCATGCACGTTGGGGGCGAGGCTACAATCATCCGAGGGAAAACCATAGAGTTTTCCCTCGGATGATAGAGTGTCCCCACGCAACATGCCCAACGCGATTGTATCACCTCTGGATGATATGTTCGTGCCAGGCACACCAGGTACGTCAGGCACTTTGGGGGTGGGGGCCACTGGCCCAATCCCCGCTGGCGGGGAACGAGCCTCTCGGGTGGGGGTTTTCCCGCCCCCCGGGGGGACTTGGCAACCCTACGCAAGAGGATGAGCCAACCACAAAATGTGAGGGAGGGAGGTTACACATATCTCTAATAGTAATACTTCAGCATTTCAGGCAGAAGCTCTGTTTAATGGGATGCCTTTTAAAATGAACACATTGTTTTAATTATTTTTTTGCCTAAATTCAACTTACCTTCAGTCTGGGGTTGCCAGGTCTGGGCTGGAAAATACCTGGAGACTTTGGGGGGTGGATCCAGGAGAGGGTGGGGTTTGGGGAGGGGAGGGGCCTCAGCATGGTACAACGCCATAGAGTCCACCCTTCAAAGCAGCCATTTTCTCCAGGGGAGCTGATCTCTGTCAGCTGGAGATATAGTTGTAAGAGCGGGAAATCCCCAGGCCCCACCAGGAGACTGTCAACCTTACTTCAGTCACACATTGGAGATCCTTGTCCTGTAGTGGCAGTTGCTGCTGAAGCAGCTTTTTAAAAATATCCACAGCCAATCAGCTCTCCAATGGCCAATCAGAAGCCATGCTGGGCAAACGCCTCACTCGAACCTGCCCACCACTTGGTGGGTCCCAGAAAAATTGTCATGGGCACCATGGCACCATGTTTCATGGGCACCATGGCATCATGTTTCATGGGCACCATGGCACCATGTTTCATGGGTACCATGGTACCATGTTGGAGACCCCTGATCCATGGCAAATAGAGGAGTGTTATGTATTAAGATAACCTCGCCAGCATTAGCCTGGCCATGCGGTCAAACAGACCTTCGGGTCTAGGAACAATAGATTGATAGGATCCTAACGCAGACCAATGGGCTCGCGCGGATCCTAGTATGTACCTATGGGGACTAGGTAGTGTAAATATAGCCTGTCACGGGTGTGTTTTGAATTTGTGTGTGCATGGATAAAAGCCAGTCACAGACCGGCTAGTTTGTCTTCTGATTTCCAGTGAGTTAATCAACTATGAGCTGATCACTACGCCACGTGTCCGAACTCAGTACCTTTCAAGGAGTAAAGAGCAGGATTCATGCCGGGAGTCCCTTTTCACCTAGCATTAAACAACATACTTATGTCTCCGGAGCAAATGTTTTTCAAGCAGCTTTCCAAAATTCCTGTGATGTCATTGACTAGCCTTTGCCAGGATAGTAATAACTGTTTTGTTTTCGCTGGTGAGAACCCACCTGGGGACATGCCATTTTCTGAACTAATAAAGCACTGGTAGGTACCTGAGAGGAAACCACCCCAGGTGTGAGGAACTTGTGTGTCTGGCGTTCGCCATGCTCCTGTTGAGGCGTTCTGCCGAGGCTCCCACAATGGTTGGTTAACAACGGTGCGATCGGCAGACGACAGCCCCAAGTCGTTTTGCGCCATAAATAAGAAAATAATTAAACATTAAAAAAACACTTATCACTCCTATCGTGCTTCACATCTCCTGGAGAAAAAAAAATGAAGCGAAGAAGAAAAGGGCTGTGAAAACATTAGCTGATTAATCGCGAGCGGATTTCTCGGCGCTTAACAGCGTGCAGGAATTTTTGCTCCATGAGTAAACTTTATTTTCCACTGCCAAGAGCTACAAAAGGCTCCATTACCAGCCCTGTGTGCGGAGAACAGAATGGAGTACCTTCTGAGGCAATTAAGGCTCATGTGTCACTTTGGTAAGGAAAGCAAGAGGGGACTAGGCTCCGTTCCAAAAGACCTGGAGGATGTTGGTCGTCTGGTACCTCAGCAGGTCTAGAGATGTTTCTGAGGTAATACACCTTTGCTTCCATTTCCTGTCCCTTTTCACAACGGTCTCCTTTGAAAGGATGCTGGCATTTTACACAGGAGTGTTTAGGAACTACCCTCCCTGGAGCTTCGTCAGTGATCAGCTTTCCAGATGTCAGTTTGCTCTTGGACTGGACCATGAAAAGCCTGTTTCAGTTCAGAAACAATTGACACTCTGTGATAAAAACCTTCATTTAGTGGCACTGTGTGGAACAAAACAAGCACGAGGAATCCCATTCCTAATTTCGCTTTCCTGGCCTCATGCAGGGGATTTCTATGGGGGGAAAAAAATCTAGCCGTCACTTAGAATTCCACAGTTTTTTAAAATCACACATGGAGAAGCGTTTACGCAAACAGCCTTGCCATGTGGAATAAAAAAAGAGCACATCCACAGATTGGGTTGTCTGTGTAAAAGTGTCTTTAAAAGTGTGACAGGCACAAAAAGAGAAAGTTCCCAAACCTGGGCAGGATCCACAAATAACTGGATATTACACAGTTGTAATATCCTAAACAGCATGATAAAAAGTAGAGACATCACCCTGCCCACAAAAGTCCGCATGGTCAAAGCAATGATATTCCCAGTAGTCATGTATGGCTGCGAGAGTTGGACTCTAAGGAAGGCCGAGCGCCGAAGAATAGATTATTTTGAACTATGGTGCTGGAGAAGACTCTTGAGAGTCCCTTGGACTGCAAGAAGATCAAATCAGTCAGTCCTAAAAGAAATCAACTCTGACTGTTCCCTGGAAGGCCAGATAATGAAACTGAAGCTCAAATACTTTGGCCACCCAATGAGAAGGGAGCACTCCCTGGAGAAGACCCTGATGCTGGGAAAGACTGAAGGTCAAAGAAGACGGGGACGGCAAAGGATGAGATGGTTAGACAGTGTCATAGATGCAACGAACATGAAATTGAGAAAACTTCAAAGGACAGTGGAAGACTGGAAGGCCTGGCGTGATCTGGTCCATGGGGTCGCGAAGAGTCGGACTCGACTGTGCGACTGAACAACAACAACAAGAACAACAACCACACAGTTGTGATAATTCACCTCAGATCCAGGAGGTGACTAATTACAATAGCATAATATTCAATGATGTGTAGATTTTACCTCAGAAATGCAGTGTCATGGACTCCTAAGGATCTACATAGCACCCTTCGCCAACCCTTCTGGTACTTTCCTCATACACGCCCTGTAAGGCAGAGATGTTCCGCCAGGCATTTGGTTGAGGACCGCAAAGGTTTACATCATGGCTAGCACCCTGCCCCACCTAAACCTCCTATTCTTTGTGAGTTATTCCCTCCCCATACCCACAAAACACTCATAATCCAGGACCGGGATGGTATTACAAAACATAAATTCACCACTTGTTTTTATCTGTGTATGGTATGTCGGGATAGTTTTTATGGCTTTAATTATTTTAAATTTGTTCATCGCCTAGAACCCCACATTGGTGGGGATTAGGCGATTTATAAGTGTAATGAAAGAAATCAATAACTTACAGGTTCTTCTGAACTGAAAGACTGCTTAGACGTAATGGAACCTCTTCACTAAAAGCACTGAATTACATATCCATTTCTGAGATTCCTTAAGATGGGTAGCCGTGTTAGTCTGTCTGTAATAGTAGAAAAGAGCAAGAGTCCAGTAGCACCTTTCCTAAGATTCCTTAAAGGTAAAGGTAAAGGTTCCTTTGCTCGAAAGCCAGTCGAATCCGTTTCAAGGCCGAAGAGCCAGCGCTCATCTCCGTTTCAAGGCCGAAGAGCCAGCGCTGTCCGAAGACGTTTCCGTGGCCATGTGGCCGGCATGACTAAACACCAAGGCGCACGGAACGCTGTTCCCTTCCCACCGAAGTGGCACCTATTTATCTACTTGCAATTTCTTGCTTTCGAACTGCTAGGTTGGCAGGAGCTGGAACTAGAGACGGGAGCTCACTCCGTCATGCGGCAACCCGGGTCTTGAACTGCTGAACTACCGACCTTCCACAGCCTGCAGTTCAGCGTCTTAACCACTTGAGCCACCGCAGCTCCAAGATTCCTTAAATTGCCTTAAATATTTTCTTTTGGTTTTTAGGAAACTCAGCTCCGTTCTTGCCCGGTGTGGAACAAGCAGAAGATTCTGAACAACTGGTGACTTCGAAAAAATAAGCATTTTTTTTTTTAAAAAAAACCCAAAATACTATTTTCAGGACCTCCAGCTCTGAGGAGTAATGGGACGAAACCTTATACAGGAAAATGTTCCCAGCACATATGAATTTGTTGCTTCTTGATATCGCTCTGACTCAGCGTCAAAATCTGATGGGCAGCTTTGGAATTCACAGTGTTTTCTGGCACCTGGAATTTTCTGGTCCTTGGGATTCAAGGTAGCTGGGGGAAATGTGCTTTGCAACCTTTGACCTACCTCTGAATGTGGTTTCAAGTTAACTTCTGATCATTAATTAAACATTTCCTCTTTTAAAAAAATCATAATTTTGGCACAAAGATGTGGAAGGGGAGGGGGCCGTTCCACCATACAGGAGACTACCCTCAGGCAGCAGATGTGAGCCCGTGCACAGAGACACACCTATGAATGCAAAGTAGCCTTGTCAGATTGCCTGCTGTGGAGTGACACCTCCCATCCCTGTGCCTATGGCTCTTGCTTTGCTCTGCAGAGTGATGGGAGGAAAAATGGAGGCGTACTTCCGGCTGAGTGGGCGGAAATGATGTCATGGTATCAGTACAGTTGCCAGCCTCCAGGTGGGACCTGGGGATCTCCCGGAATTACAGCATATTTCAGAAAAGCCAGCTCTGGGTTGAGAAATACCTGGATATTCTGGGGGTGTGGGGGGGTGGAGCCTGAGGAGGGGAGGGCTTGGGGAGGGAAAAGACCTCAGTCATAGAGTTCACCCTCTCAAGCAGCAATTTTCTGCAAGAGAACTGATCTCGTCTTGCTGAGGTCCCTGTCCTCCCCAGGCTCCACCCCCAAATCTCCAGGAGTTTCCCAACGTGGACCTGACAACCTTACGCTCTAAGGATTTCTGAATGTCTATGGTATTGGGGGCAGTCCTAGAGTATCGCTGGTGCTGTGACATCACTTCCACTCCCTCAGGCAGAAGTGACATCATGGCAATTGTGGCCCCTTTCCAGGCTTTGCCCCTGAATTGTTCCCAGGGGTTGTGAGCCAAGGGCTGGCAACTCCAATGCCAGCTTCACAGAAAAACACATCATACCCCTTTTCTGGTGTTGTCTCCCTTCAGAAATACTTACCAAGAAACCATTGGCCCTTCATTCCTATTTTTAAAGGCACAACATCTATTTTATTTAAATATCAGACCTAATTTCCTAGGCTTTGTTTTCGTCACGGTTTGAGTAAAATAATCAGAAGTGGGATCCCAAATTGCCCTCTTTGGGGTTTGCAAAACTTGGCCTGCCTGCGGATATGGACAAATGATGTTCCATTTGCACACATCCTACCCTGGATGCAGAGAACTGTGCGTTGGCCATCTTCCGTGGCCAATAAATTCTCCCACAAATCTCTTCAATTTACCAGAGCTATTTGTGCATGACGAAGTTCTGCATGTTACTATTCCCCAATCCAAAACAGAGCCTTGGAAAGGGACGAGGAGGTGGGGAGAGGAAAGTTCAGGTTGCTAAGTGACACCAGAGTGCGAGTGACCTCATTGCTGAGCCCTGGGCCAGCTGGGTTGATGACACGGCCAAGAAGGTGTTTATAGCACCTGGCCAGCTAGTTACACACCAAACAAGCACTGTAGAGGTTGTCCTGCCTTATCTGGGACAGAAAGGTTGGGGTTGAACAAAGGTCAGCCTGAGCTAGAGAGAGAAAAGACCTTTTAAGCAGAAGAGTTTCCCCTACCCTGCACCCCCACAAGTCATTTGTCCCACTGATGCCTCCAGCAAGGCTGGCTTAGAAGGTTTCTGAAACAATAATAATTTAAAAATCTCCTGTCGCAGAACTGACCTCCCTCCTCAGCTATGGGCCTAACCACAAGTCCTTGTGTCTCCCAAGTGTCTGCCATGGACCCTGTTGACAGATGTGCTCTGGTGGTGGAAAGTGCCACAGCTGACTTATGGCGACTAGGGATGGGCATGAACCGCATTTTTGCAGTTCGGTTTGTGACTGAAACACTCTTATCCATATGAACCCATATGAACTGTGAGGTTGGTTTGTGAACTGACCTGGTTTGTTATTGGTTTGTGAGCCATTTAAAGTTTAAACCCCTGCTTTCTGCTCCCCACAGCTTTTTGTGGGGAGCAGAAAGCAGGGGTTTCCAAACTGCTGAGTGGCAAGACCGCTGCTCAGCTGTTTGGATTAAATGGCTCTGAGTGAAAGGCCGTGGGGAGCAGAAAGCAGGAGTTTCCAAACAACTGAGTGGCAGGGAGCTCCTCACTGCTCAGCTGTTTTTTTTGTGATAAGCAGAAAGCAGGGGGCAAATCCTTGCTATCTGCTCTTCACGAACCGCCACAAACTGCACTGAAATTTGTGGAAGTTCATGGCAGTTCTTCAGTTTGCGAACATCACTTCGCAAACCACAAACCTGCCAAAATTCATGATGACCTTTAGTTTGTCAACCAGTTCGTACCCATCCCTAATTGTGACCCCTTGGGGTTTTCAAGACAAGAGACAAAAGGAGGTGGTTTGCCATTGCCTGCCTCCACATAGCAACCTTGGATTTCCTTTGTGATCTCTCTTATCAAAGTACTAAACCACGGTAGACCTTGCTTTGCTTCCGAGATCTGATGAGATCAGGCTGACTTGGGCTATCCAGGCCAGGACAGATGAACTCTAGGACTAATGTATTCAGAACTTGTTTCCCAGCCATGTGGGGTCCTTTTTTGGACTGGGACCTCAGTGTATGGAGAGCTCCTATGTTCCTCCCTTAGAGAAGCTTACATGTACTGGTGAGCTACATGAAGGGTTGCTGTTTTTCTGCCCACAATCCCCCTTGGTGGGAATTTACCATAGAGTTGCTGGTGACTACTTAGGGTTGCCAAGTCGTACCTTCATCTGGAGCGGTGCACTCCCAGTTTGCTCCCAGAGCGTGCGCGCGCCACATCCACGTCACCCGGAAGTGAAGCGACCACGCCGGGCACGCTGGGGGCGGGGCCACGACCATCTGAGGGAAAACCATAGAGTTTTCCCTCGGATGACCGTGGCCCCACCC
>NW_015172703.1:42995-49289 GCF_001447785.1 Gekko japonicus
GTCAGCAAACAACCGATAACTATTTACAGATAAGGTCCAACCAGAGTGCTTCCATCCTGAACCTTGGGCAGCTCTGATTGGTCTATTTACAATCCTTGTTCAGACTCAAGCTTAATTTAGGCCCCGGTCACATGGGAGATTTTGGCCCGGGAGAGGGACGGATTGGGGGCACAGCAAACGGGCGCGATCTCACCGCAACATTTGGGAAGCGGCGTGCACCCGTCCCCGATCCATCCCTACACCCAGAAAACCTGCTGTAAAAAAGAACCTCCTACAGAGGAGGACTTACCTGGAGCACCGCAGCAAGCGCGGCCGTGGGATCGCCAGCGCGCCCGTCCTCCACAGCAATCCAGCCTCCCGGCCGAAGTGCGCATGCGCACACATGCACAGTTCGGCTGCCTCCCTCCCTCTTCAGTGGCCTCCCCCTGGCAACTGATCGTGCCGGGGAGGAAGTGCGCAGCGGCTCAGGGGATCTATGTGATCCCGCCGCCGTGTGTCTTTTTGGGTGCGGCTTTAAAAAGCCCCCCTTTTCCCCTGTCCCCCCCCCCCCCGTGTGGCAGGGGCCATAGTTTTTCAATACACAAAAAGGTGTGACTCATTTCCTGTTTCCCCATGGAAGTGATATCATGCTGTTTTCGATGGCTGCGCCCCCCCCCCCATTTCCTTACCCCAAGTCTCCTGCTGGCTAACTCTAGCGACATCACAACTGAACAAAGATGGAACAAGGAGAAACAGGAAGGAAGGAGGACGATACAGGAGGAGGTATTCCCTGCATGCAGCTGACCCGCATAATAGATGAAAGCTTTTTGGGTACAGGGGCTATGATGGGTGACAGATGGGAACTTCTGGAGGGCTGGGTGGAGCTTCAGGGCTGTCAATCACAACTAGGGATGCAACGAATTTTGCAAACATGTTCAGACATCGTACTTAACATGTTCAACCATAATGATCAGGTGTGAACTGATTACCAGGTGACAGGTCCCTTTAATTCAGAATGAAATGACTTGAACATCCATTGGACAGATTTGCATCAAGTTGTTTTTCTAAACTGTGCATGCATGAAAAAAACTGCTGATCCAAACTGATAGCCAGCTGCTAATGTTGTGAAGGAGTACTCAGGTGAATACCAACTACAGGATTTTTTTTAAAAAAGAAATATTTATGACTGATTTCTAGGATCCGTGACTGATTTAACCTTCGTTTTTAATACCTGTCTCGATACACGGAAAGACATCTCTCAGCCTGAGGTGGGCCAAATCAAATGTGATGCTGCAAGACTTGTGAATGGATCTTCCCAGCATTTTAAAAATAAAAGAAGAAGAAGAAGAGATTGGATGTATACTCCACCCTTCACTACCCGAAGGAGTCTCAAAGTGGCTTACAATCCCTTTCCCTTTCCCTCCCCACAACAAACACCCTGTGAAGTAGGTGGGGCTGAGAGAGCTCTCTCGAGAACTGCTTGTGAGAGAACAGCTCTGAAAGAACTTATGACTGACCCAAAGTCACACCAGCAGCTGCATGTGGAGGAGTGGGAAATCAAACCCGGTTCTCCCAGATTAGAGACTCCTAACCACACACCAAACTGGCTCTCAGTTTTTTGGTCCCCCAGTTCAGACTAGGATGCATGGTTTGGAGGAAGGGGGCATTTCATTCGTCCCCCACCTCTCCATGCACAGTTTCACCAATCAAAACCAAACTCTTTCCCTCTCGGGTTGCTATTATATCTAAAAGGTTTAAAAAGAGGGAAATGCAGAAAAATTGCTGGCTCTTCAACGGTGTGATGTCATTTCTGGGTTTTTTTTCTCTTCCAGGGTAAATAACAGTCCAGTGTGGAAGGTCTATCTTGATTAGTGCAATTGCAAGAGGGATGTAGGGTTAAATGCACTGTCCCCAGCACGTATACATACATCACTCGTGTGACTGTTATTTCCATTTTTAAAGTGCTAGGAAGATCTTGTCTGGCCTGACCTTTTTCATGTTTGCTGTGCCTGTAAGGAATATTGCAAAAGCACGGAGCATGCAGATGTCTGATGGCTGGCTAAACTAGTTAAGCTTTTTTCCTGTAGAGCAATCAGTTTCCTTTCACTGTTAAGTACTGGGCCATTACGCTTCTAGCTAGCAGACACTGCCCTGGGCCTTGCATTTTCTTGTCCACAACACGAGGCTATATTTTGTCAGAGGAAGCAGGAAGTTATTATTTAAAATGCAGAATCATGATTGGGCTCTTGCAAATGATGAGGAATACTGACGTTAGTCTTGACACCTGAAGGTAGGTTTGCCAGCCAGTGGGTTGGCACCTGGAGGGAGATTGGGGTGGGCAGGAACGTGTTGTAGTGCCATCGCATCAATGGTGTTACATCATTCCTTGGGCAAACCCAGGTTTTATTATAGAATTCCCACTGAATCCTCCACTGGCGTGACATCACTTCCAGGTTTGCCCCAGAAATGACATCACACCGTTGATGAGCCAGCAATTTTTCTGCATTTCCCTCTCAACACCCTACCAAGGGGCTGTGGTTGTCCCACTATAACTGTAGTAGGAGACCTGATAACCCTACTGGAGGGTGAGGTCTTCTCTTCCCCCTCCCTGCCCCTTTGATCTTATTAGGTAAAGGTAAAGGTTCCCTTGCTCGAAAGCCAGTCGAATCCGACTCTAGGGTTGCGGTGCTCATCTCCGTTTCAAAGCCAAAGAGCCAGCGCTGTCTGAAGACGTTTCTGTGGTCATGTGGCCGGCATGACTAAACACCAAGGCGCACGGAACGCTGTTCCCTTCCCACCGAAGTGGTCCCTATTTATCGACTTGCAATTTCTTGCTTTCGAACTGCTAGGTTGGCAGGAGCTGGAACTAGAGATGGGAGCTCACTCCGTCATGCGGCACCCGGGTCTCGAACTGCTGAACTACCGACCTTCCACAGCCTGCAGTTCAGCATCTTAACCGCTTGAGCTACCATAGCTCCTCCTTTGATCTTATTAGGGACACATAAACACAGACACAATGGAAGACAGACAGACTGGTTCAGTGGCTTGATTCTGACATAATGCAAGACCCTGGTTTAATAAGACTAACCAGGGTTTCTGTGATCATCTGCACTAACCAAATTGGGAGGAGCAGCAAACACACCAGAAGACAGAGATAGAATTCTACGAGATCTGAGCACATGGGGGAAAGTGGGCGGATGTGATACAACTTAACAAGGATAAGTGCCGAGTTCTGCATCTGGGTAACAAAAATGAGGAACACGCATACTGGATGTGGGATACACTTCTGGGTAGCAGTGTGTGTGTGTGTGTGTGTGTGAACGAGATCTTGGGGAACAGGTAGACCACAAGTTAAATATGAGCAGCCCGTGTGATGCTCCTGCATTGAGCAAGGGGTTGGAGTAGAAGGCCTGTGTGGCCCTTTCCAACTCTGTGATTCTATGATTCTACACTAACTATGGTTATTTATGGCCAATTTAAAAAGGTAAAGATTTCCCTTGCTTGAAAGCCCATTAGCCAGGAGCTAAAACCATGGTTTGAAATTGGCTTATTAACCACCATTAGTCTTAAACTGGGTTTCATATGAAGAACATGGGCTTACCCTTTGCCTGTAGGAAGTGGGCAATCCCCATACTGTCAATTCTGGTTCTGATTGGGGCACAGTTGCCACCACTTTTTAGCCTTTGTGCTTCAACAGGTCATGCCTGAGTCTGTGCTCCTAGTTATACCTTACCAGGTCCTTGTGTCTCCTATGTGCCCTGTCAACAGACATGCACTGGGTTTTCTGTACTCAGAACTTAAGTGCCAGATCTGTGCAGGCCCAGTTCAGATTTGGACTACAGTGCACAGAGAGAGGGCCTTAAACCTTCCTTCCTGAGCCAGTCTCCTGAAATAACTTACAGGTAGCCCATGGGTACACATGTAGCTAGGGTTACCACTTCTCTGGTTCTGCCAGGCAAACTCCCAGTTATGATGCCCTGTCCTTGCCAGTGCTTAAATGACTGGTAGGAAGAAATGGGGGGGGGGCATCAATTGACGCTGCAACATCTAAGGTAAAACCATGACATTCCAGGGACTTCATAGAGCATTGTGATGTCACACCCAGGTGAGATTCGGAAGTGATGCCACAATGTCAATTGATGCTTCCCCTCCCCATACCACCTCAAATCATACACCTCCCACTGTTGCCCCCCCCCAAACACCAAGAATACAGTGCATCACTTGCCCCAGACTGAGAGTTCCTATCTATACCTTGTGGCTAATAGCCACTGATGGACCTCTGCTCCATATATTTATCCGGTTCCCTCTTGAAGCTGTCCATGCTTGTAGTCGCCGCCACCTCCTGTGGCAGTGAATTCCATATGTTAATCACTCTTTGGGTGAAGAAGGACTTCCTTTTATCTGTTCCAACCTGACTGCTCAGCAATTTCATGGAGTGCCCACGAGTTCTTGTATTGTGAGAAAGGGAGAAAAGGACTTCTTTCTCGACCTGCTCTATCCCATGCATCATCTTGTAAACCCCTCAGTCCTGGTTTCTCCAAGCTGAAGAGCCCCAAGCGCTTTAATCTTTCTTCATAGAAAGCCCCACCTTCCTCACAGGGTGTCTGTTGTGGGGAGGGGAAGGGAAAGGAGATTGTAAACCGCTCTGAGACTCCTTTGGGTATTGTTGTTGTTGTTGCTATTGTTGTTGCTATTGTTGTTGTTATTATTATTATTATTGTTGTTGTTGTTGCCGTTGTTGTTAATTGCCCTCTCCTGTCTGTTGGTGCTGTTTCTTTAACTGTAGCTTTAATTGTATGTTGTCGTTTTGTATTGAATTTCATAGACATTTATTGGGTTTGTAAAACTTTAAAAGCCATGCTTTTGATGAAAACAATGCAAGACCCACTTGGGAAGAGAAGGAGGAATAAGAGTGCTTAGCTCAGCCCCAATTAGGGTTGCCAACTCCAGCCTGGGAAATTCCTGGATATTTGGGGGTAGTATCTGTGGAGGAGGAAATTAGGGGAAGGGTTTCACCTAGAAGCTATGGTATTTCGTACAGTGTGTTCTCTGACACTGCCATTTTCTCCAGAGGGACCGATCTCTCTACTCCGGAGAGCAGCTGTGATGCTGGCAGAGCTAGTGTTGCCAACCTCCAGGTTGTGGCTGGAGATCACCTGGGATTACAACCGGTCTCCAGGTGACAGAGCTTCTTTTCTCTCTGAGGAATAAAAAGATGTAGGGATCAGTGTGTGGGGGGAGGAGGGAGGAACTGATGGATGGTGGGGAACTTTTTGTATGAGCCAACTGCAGGGAAGGAAAGGCTTAAACAACCCCCCCCTCCAACCTCTCCGTATTCACCCTGAAGCAGCTGCGAAGCTGATTCCCCTTTATGAAAGCCAAACGAGTTCTGGAGGGGTGGGCAGAGAAGAGATCTGCAGAGTTTCAAGTCTCTACATGTGAGAGAGCCAGATTACACCCTTCTGCTGGGGATTCCCCCAATTTAACTTCCTTTCCAGTTTGACTTCCTGGGGAGGGGGAGAAGGAAACGCACGATGCCGCCTTCTGTCAGCCCCTTGCTCTACCAAGGCCTGTCTTGTCTATTCTGACTAGTAGCAGCTCTCCAGGATCTCCAGCGGGGAAGGGTCTTTCACCTCACCTACTTCTTGATCCTTTTTATTTAAAACTGGAGATGCTGGAGATCGAAGCTGGGACCTTCTGTGTGCCAGACAGATGCAGAGCAGGCAGGCTGCAAACACACCGGGCACTTAGCAATGTTCCCTCTAAGTTGCGCGGGTGAGCGACCACCCATTAACACAGGAAGCCCCGGAGCTGTGCTGGGTCTTGAACAACCCATTGCCCATTTTAAGTTCACAGTAACAATACCGCACAGGTAACTGTGATCAAATTACTCATATACATTTCTAATATGTCCATTAATCTTCAAATACATAATTGTTATATACATAAGCTGTATTCTCAATAAAGTCATAACACAAATTCATAAGGTGCCATATAGTATGTTCATTAATCTTCAAATACATACGGTAGTTGTTATATACACAAGCTGTATTCTCAATAAAATCATAACACAAATTCATAAGGTGCCATATAAGTCACCATATAAATCCCATTTGGTGTCGTGGTTCAGTGCGCGGACTCTAATCTGGGAGAACCGGGTTTGATTCCCCACTCCTCCATTTGCAGCTGCTGGATGACCTTGTGCAAGCCATAGTTCTGGCCAGGGCTATTTTTGGGCAGGAACACACAGGAACGGAGTTCTGGCTGGCTTCAGAACTGGCCACGCCCACTACAGCCAAAACCTCTGTGTGTGTG
>NW_015172703.1:49849-53803 GCF_001447785.1 Gekko japonicus
TGGAGGGTTACCACCAAACCCTTGAACTGGATCCTGTACTCTATTGGCAGCCAGTGCAGTCGCCGCAGCACTGGCTGAACATGAGCCTGCACAGGCGTTGCTGTCAACAGGCGCGCTGCCGCACTTTGTACAGACTACAGAGACCCGTTCCTCTGGAGAAAATGGATGCTTTGGAGGGTGGACTCTACGGCATTGTAATCCACTGAGGGTCCCTGTCCCTGTCCTCCCCAGGCTCCACCCCCAAATCTACAGGAGCTTCCCAACCTGGATCTGGCAACCCTATCCCCATCATCCCCAGCCAGTGGCCAGTAGAGACCTGGCGTGCAACCAATGCTCCCTCTAAGCTGTGGAGTCTTGTGAGCAAAAATCCTACTGTGTGAGCTGCCGGCATTAAAGCTGTGAGCGAGCGATTGGGCCGCTGCATAAATCAGTTTGCTCTGGAGCCGTCCCTTCCTGAGCGAAGACAAAAAAAGTGCGAGCCGGAGGCTAAAAAACTGTGAGCTGGCTCGCACTCACTCGGCGTAGAGGGACCACTGCAGTGGCAACCCTACTCGCCCAACTTAGCCACTGAGTTATCGAGCACGGCCGGCTGAACTCCATCCCAATCGCACATCGGGACTATGTAGCTCATTAAACAAATGGGTTCCTTTGCTGTGGCTAAACCCATCCGCCTGTTTTCTTCCTCCCACCATTGATTTATTTGGAGAGGGCCCAGCACTGGGAGGCTTTTTTCTCTCCTCGAACCTGCCTGTGCGTATTTCTCTCCCCGTTCTTCCACTTAATTGATAAAAAGTCAGCCCTCTGAGACAAGAGGGGTATATATGTGTTTGGAAGGCAGGAGCCCCTTCTTCCGGAGCAAGAGGCTCATTAGCAACTGAGAAAGTACTTTGAACCGTAACCTGCTTTCCCAGCTTAGGCTCCCACCAAGGCCTCCAGCGCTGCCTTCCTGATCAGAGGGGTGGAGTGGTGCCGCTTCTTCCCTGATGCCCAGGGATGCCCTTTCCTCCTTGTAAACTCTGCACCTGCAGTGCCATGCGAAGATGCTAGAGGCTAGTCAAGTGTATTCAGGGGTCATTTCCTGCAGGAGCGCACGGGAGCGGAGCTCCGGCAGTAAAGAGCCCAGGGGGCGGGCACATGCAACAAGCCCCGCCCCCTGCTCTCAGTAGCCCTCAGTCAGAGCAAGAAGCAACCAGGTAAATTGCAGAGGCCACCCCCCTGGTCCAAAACAGTCCAGTGGCAGCTTTAAGACCAAGTTTTATTCAGGTACAAGCTCTCCCTCCTCTGCAAGGACAGATCTGCACATCCCCCCCCCAATAGCTAGCAATCCAAAACAGACCAGTGGAGCATGAGCAGTGGGTGTTGCCTTCTGACGCACTTCCGGTGATGTTTGGGGGTGTGGCATATGCAAATAAGTTATGCTAATGAGTTATGCTAATGAGCTCCTGCACCTCTTTTTCTACGAAATGACCCCTGCATGGAGGATAAGTCTCTCAGTGGCTACTAGCCATGGGGACTGAGGGGAACCTCCACATTCACAGGCAATCAGCCTCTGAGTCCCAGAGCCAAGAAGCAACATCAGGGGAAGGCCTCGGCCTCTGTGCCCTGTTGTTGGCTATCCCAAGGAACTGGTTGGCCACTGTGTGTCATGGGTCCTGGCTCAGTCGAAGCTGACTATGAGGCACTGAACAACCCAGCCTCCTCCGGAGTCAGCCCCGAAGAGGAACCTTTGCCAGCACCTGAGGAAGGAGAGGCTCCAGCATCTGACATACAATTGGAGGAAGAGCCTGGCCCAGCACCCCCAGTTGGAGACACCTCGAGGCCACAGTCCCCACCCAGCTCACCTGAATGTCCCAGACGCAGGGCACGCCAGCTTCCGGAGGTGCGGGAGAGACCGAGGCGTGCCAGACTGCAGCTGTTGCGAAGACAACATGAGAGGCTGTGAGTGTTTGCAGGTCTCCTCCCAGGGAAGGGAGGACTGGAGTATAAGCAACCACGCTCACCTGCCTCGGTGCGGATTGTAACCGTGCAATTTCAGACCTTGTCCCGGCTGCCAGCCTCTGCTCTTTGCTCCTGAGGACTCTGACTGATTTCCCGGCATTCTGACCCTTGGCTCTGTTTTTCGACTCGCTTTTGGACAGTGTATCTAGCTTCAGTGAAGTATACCAATGGCAAATGGCCAGAACCAGCACACTGTGGGAGACAGGTTGCTGGACTAGATGGACCATTGGTCTGATACAACTGGGCTCTTCTTACCATCTTATGAAGGCCTCGGCCTCTTTGCCCTGTTGTTGGCTATCCAGAGGAACTGGTTGGCCACTGTGTGAGTGAGACAGGATCCTGGATTAGATGGACCATTGGTCTGATCCAGCAGGGCTCTTTTGTTATTAAGAAGGCCTTGGCTTCTCTGCCCTGTTGTTGGCCCTCCAGGGGAAGTGGTTGTGTGAGACAGGATACCGGACTAGAGGGATGACCACTGGTCTGATCCAGCAGAGCTCTTCTTATGTTCTTATGTGACATCTTGGCTTGACTCTGTACTATTGGTTCCCCAACTGATTTGCAGGTTGGTGTCAGCTATGCTGCCATGGTAGTCCAGGAGGCCATAGGCTTCCCTTTTCTGTGTACTAATTACGGCTGCATCCCTTCTGTGCTTCTTCTCTGCCGTAACACTGTTATCTCTAAGATGTGCAGGTGGTGTAGTGTCTAGCACTAAGGGGAAAACCGTGGGAGCGCTATCGGTTCCCAGCTTCGGCTCCAACGGTCTGGGGCTCCTTCTCCCGCGCGCGGGAATATGGCTAATTGGCCAATGGAAGGGTGTGTGTGTGTGCATACGAATGCCCTATATCCCATTATGCTTATAAGGGCGACGTCATTCTTAACAGTGCTTCTGTTAATGCATCTATAGCTCTTCAATAAAGTATAACCTTTCTGATAAGTGTGTACTCCATTGTTGGCTGTGGAACCTGACAGTTGGTTGGTTTGTATGTGTGGAAAGTGCCGTCAGATCTCAGCGGACCTATGACAACTCCATAGGGTTTTCGAGGCAAAGTGATTAAGCAGAGGTGGTTTGCCACTGTGTGCCTCTGCAACGTCTTCCTTGGTGGTCTCCCATCTAAGTACTGACCCTGCCCATAGGGTTGCCAACCTCCATGTGGTGGCTGGAGATCTCTTGCTATTACAACTCAGCTCCAGGAGACAGAGATCAATTTGCCTGGAGAAAATGGCTGCTTTGGAAGATGGCCTCCGCCATTATATCCCACTGCAGTGCAGTCCCTCTCCTAGCCCTAACCCGAAACCCCACACTTCTCAGGCTCCACTCCCAGAATCTCCAGGTATTTCTCAACCTGCAGATGGCAACCCTATCTTATTAGCTTCTGGGATCTGACAAGATTGGGCTATAGTTACAGGGCTCTTTTTGTACAAAAAAGCCCAGCGGGAACTCATTAGCATAATAGGCCACACCCAACAGCAGGAACTCATTAGCATATTAGGCCACACCCCTGACAGCACAGCTCATTGGCATATTAGGCCACACACCCATGTTACCAGAAGTGTGGTCATCCAGCCACACCCACCTTTTGCTTGTTATTCTGTTTACTTTGTTTGTTGTCCAAACCCAGGGCTTTTTTGTAGCAGGAACTCCTTTGCATGTTAGGCCACACACCCCTAATGTAGCCAATCCTAATGAGTTTCTGCTGCTGGGTGTGGCCAACATGGGAGCCAGCCGGAACTCCGTTCCTGTGCGTTCCTGCCCCAAAATAGCCCTGAGTATATCATTCCATATCTTAGTGCAGCTTGAACCCTGCACAATAAGCAGTTATATTCCCTCCCTCTTGCGATCTGCCCAAGTTCACAGAATCCGCATTGCTGACAGATGGCCAATTACCTCTGTTTGAAAACCTCCAAAGAAGGAGAGCCCACCACCTCCCGAGGAAGCCTGTTCCACCGAGGAACCGC
>NW_015172703.1:53843-57127 GCF_001447785.1 Gekko japonicus
ATTAGCATATTAGGCCACACCCCTGACAACACATTAGGCTGCACCCCCGTGTTACCAGAAGTGTGGTCATCCAGCCACACCCACCTTTTGCTTCTTATTCTGTTTACCTTGTTTGTTGTCAAAACCCAGGGCTTTTTTTGTAGCAGGAACTCCTTTGCATGTTAGGCCACACACCCCTAATGTAGCCAATCCTAATGAGTTTCTGCTGTTGGGTGTGGCCTATTATGCTAATGAGTTCCTGCTGGGCGTGGCCAACTTGGGAGCCAGCTGGAACTCCGTTCCTGTGTGTTCCTGCCCAAAAATAGCCCTGCTTCTGTTGATACAGCCCCAAATGGCATTTGCCTTTTGACTGATCCAAGGTCATACCAGCAGGTGCATGTGAAGGAGTGGGGAATCCAACCCGGTCCTCCCAGATTAGAGTCCGTGCTACTAACCACTGCACCAAACTAGGCATTATGGCACGCCCACAGCTACCATGGAACTCAGTCCAACAGCCGCGGCAGCCCTGGTCTCCTCTTCCTTCTCCTCTGTAACATCTGCTGCTACGAAACACAGTTGACGTGCCCTGAGGTTTCTCCCCTCTGGATCACCCCTTATGCATTCAGGGACAGGACTGGAGCGCTCCCAGTGCATTGATCCCACTGTTATGTCCGCTGACCGCCACCAGGGGCCAGCGAATACCCCAGAGCTTGACTCTGCAAGAACAATGGGGACTTTTTGTTGTTCAGTCGCACAGTCGAGTCCAACTCTTCGCGACCCCATGAACCAGATCCCGCCAGGCCCTCCTGTCTTCCGCCATCCTCTGAAGTTGGCTCAATTTCATGTCCGTTGCATCTATGACACTGTCTAACCATCTCATCCTTTGCCATCCGCGTCTTCTTTGACCTTCAATCTTTCCCAGCATCAGGGTCTTCTCCAGTGAGTGCTCCCTTCTTATTTGGTGGCCAAAGTATTTGAGCTTCAGTTTCATTATCTGGCCTTCCAGGGAACAGTCAGGGTTGATTTCTTTTAGGATTGACTGACTGGATCTTCTTGCAGTCCAAGGGACTCTCAAAAGTCTTCTCCAGCACCATAGTTCAAAAGAATCCATTCTTCGGCGTCCTAGTTTCTCCACTGGGGAACCAATGGGACCATGGCGGGAGATTCAAACCCAACAATGGGACCTAGGGGGGCGTCCCCAAGTGTGTAGATAGTTGGCCAGCCGGCCGTTAGTCTTTGTCTTTGTTGTGTCCAGTAAACCATGCTGAGCACTGCATCATGTCTCTGTAGTTTCTACATGCGTTTAACCCACTACCCATGCACATTTTGTAGTACTCGTGGTCACCAGGGGAGGTGCAGGGAGCTGCTTCCAGTGACAGACTCCTCTGAGCCTCAACTTCTGTTTCCAGTTGAAGAACCAAAGGCCAATATTTAGCAGCCAAGCTGCTCATGAATAATGGGACTGTCTTTGACAGGAGCGCACGCATTAAAGCGGCGGGGTCGCGTTTGTGACCTCATCTTTCCCGTTCATTAGTCCATTTCGAATGTGTTTCTCCTTCTGTCCTACCTGCTTTTTGAAAACCCTTTGCCCATTTATCCAGAGGGGAACGGAGGGGGAGAGGAAATATTCGCTGCAGTTGAAGTCTCATTTCCATATTCCTTCCAGATGGTCAAGATGCTACAGGGACATGTAACTCCGCTCCTCCGCACAGCCGGTGAAACTCGTCACCCCGGGGAGGCTGTGGAGTCAAGGGCTGTAGCTGGATTTCAAACCAAAACATAAAAAACAGACTGGGTTATTTTCTTGAATAACACTGGATGCTGTTAATGCACGGACTAAATGAGCTGCGTTTAGGGATGCTGCAGAGACAGGATTTGGAGCTTGAAGTCGGCAGGAGAGGATGAGCTTATACTCCTCCTCCAGCTCCCTCTACCAGCGGTGTTGCCAACTCCAGCTTGGGAAAGTCCTTGGAGATTTATGGAGGGAACGTGTTGTTGTAGAGGCTGCCCTCCAAAGCTTCCCTTTCCTCCAGGGAAGGTTGCCAGCTTCAGGTTGGGAAATTCCGGGAGATTTTGGAGTGGAGCCTGGAGAGAGAAGGGCTCGGGGAGGGGAGGGACCTCCATGGGGTACAATGCCATAGACTCCGCCCTCCAAAGCAGCCATTTTCACCACGGGAGCGGATAGGGTTGCCAAGTCTCCCTCGGCCACCAGCAGGGGATGGGGAATAAGGTTGCTAGATCCAGGCTGGGAAACAGCTGGAGATTTAAGGTGGAGTTGGGGGAGGAGAGGGACCTCAGTGGGGTGTAATTGGGGCTGCCAACCTCCAGGTGGGGCCTGGAGATACCCTGCTGTTACAACAAATCTCCAGATGATAGCCATCAGGTCCCCTGGAGAAGATGGCTGCTGTGGAGGGCGGAGTCTGTGGCATTATAACTTGCTGAGGTCCCTCCCCTCCCCAAACCCCTCCCACCCCAGGCTCTACCCCTAAAATCTCCAGGTATTTCCTAACCCAGAGTT
The DNA here is from genome assembly GCF_001447785.1 of Gekko japonicus. Classification (NCBI taxonomy): domain Eukaryota; kingdom Metazoa; phylum Chordata; class Lepidosauria; order Squamata; family Gekkonidae; genus Gekko; species Gekko japonicus. Next base: position 56,341 of record NW_015172703.1, read on the forward strand.
GGCAACCCTGGGTACAAGGCCATAGAGTTCACCGTCCAAAGCATCCATTTTCTCCAGGAGAACTGATCTTTGTAGTCTGGAGATGAGCTATAATTCTAGGAGATCCCCAGGTCCCACCCAAAGACTTTATTTTGGAATTGTGTGCCTAGGCACAAGATATTGGACTGAATTCATAGGCTGCAGTCACACAGAGCATTAGCCATGCTACAGAGATGGAAGATAGGCGGATTTTCCGGGCGCGATCAAACTGCAACATCTGGGAAGCGTAGAGCTCCCATGGCGAACCCGAGGCTTCCCGCTGAAGATGCGCCATAAAAAACTAGTACCTCCGAGGTACTAGTTTCTGGAAACGGCGGGGCAAGGGCAGGCATCTGATCACGTTTCCGGTGGTAGCTCGTGGCATCTGGCACCCGCCCATGTCCCGTTGCGAAAAGGTTTTTTTTTCAAGTCTCCATGGGATGCACACAAGCACCCAATGGTGCATGCGCACACTTCGGTTAAAAAAACCCCCACAACCCCCGCCGCGCCGCTTCTTTGCCGTGCCGCAGGATTGACGTATGATCGGCACCTCCCCCCGAACCATGGGACGTCTGCGGGGCGTTTGATCCGGCGGCCACGCAGTAGTTCGCTCCGGGGCAAACAGCCACGCCTCCCCCCCCGCGATATCCGGCCCATGTAACCAGGGCCATAGTGCCTTTTAACCTACGTTGCCTTTGTTGTTCCACTCTTTGAGAGTGTGTCTTCTTGTAATATTTTTGTATGAAGAATGCTTTGGAGAAAGATATGT
>NW_015172703.1:57235-60790 GCF_001447785.1 Gekko japonicus
TGGTACAATGCCAATGTACGAGGTAATATAAGAGATATAACAAAGAAGTATATGAGACCCTGGAACTGTATGCATTTATGTTTGTTTGTTTCAAAAGCCAATCCATATGCAAAAGAACCTCCTCAGGAAAGCTCCTCCATTAGCTTGTCACAGCCTGGGGAACACCTACAAGATAATGACTCAGCCCTACCCCACCTTCCTGAGTAGATATAAATTACCTGCCTACCATTTTTTTCTTCTTCTCACCTTGACACAGAGAGAATACTCCATCTTTCTGTGTTATACCTCTGAGGATGCCAGTCACAGCTACTGGCGAAACTAGGGCTGCCAAGTTGGGGGCGGGTGGCGGGTAAACCCCCGCTTTGGAGGCCCAATTTCTGCCGCCGCGGAATTGGGCCCCGGGGGGAACTCCGCCCCCGAAGCGCAGCGTCACAGGAAGTGATGTGCACGTTGACCACGTTGGGGTCGTGGCCCGGATCGGGGAGGGAAAACTCCCATGGTTTTCCCTCCCACAATCATGGCCACACCCTCAACGTGGTTGACGTTGCATGTCACTTCCTGTGATGTGCTGGCGGCGCGCGCTTCGCGCATCCGGGAACAGCTCCCAAAGCCAGCCAAGGCTCCCCCGCCGGTGAGTATTTTCGACTTGGGAACCCTAGGCGAAACATCAGGTCCTACAATGGCAAGACCACGGCCACACAGCCCGGAAAATCTACAACATCTAATGAACTCCGGCCGTGAAAGCCGTCGACAACGTATTTTCCATGACCATCTAATTCCCCTTTACTTTAAAGCCTTGAACTGACTCACATACACTTTCACTGGGTGACCCTTTGTGTTAGAGACGGAGACCTTCCCCCTCCTCTACCTGGAGCTCCTGGTAAACTGTAATTCTTGCCTCCGCAGAAGTGGCTGTTGCCTGACATTCAAATGTGGACATATGGACAGATGGAGCGGCCTTATACTGAGTCAGACCCTTAGGCCATCAAGGTCATTCTTGTCGACTTGGGCTGGCAGCAGCTCTCCAAAGTCGCAGGCAGAGGGCTTTCACACCAGCAGCTACCTGATCCTTTTGGCTGGAGGTGCCGGGGATCGAACCTGGGACCTTCTGCATGCCAAGCAGATGCTCTGCCACGGAGCTACAGAAGAAGAAGAAGACATTAGATTTATACCCCACCCTTCACTACCCAAGCAAGTCTCAGAGCGGCTTACGATCTCCTTTCCCTTCCTCTCCCCACAACAGACACCCTGTGAGGCAGGTGGGGCTGAGAGAGCTCTTTTGAGGACTGCTCCTGAGAGAACAGCTCTGAGAGAACTTGTGACTGACCCAAGATCACCCAGCTGGCTGCCTGTGGAGGAGTGGGGAGCCAAACCCAGTTCTCTCAGATTAGAGTCCGCGCTCCTAACCACTACAGCGCCTCCTGTTATGAGAACAAGGTTACCATTAGTGTTATCATGGGCCCCTACTGGATGGTGCCCGTGACATCAAGCAGAGGCATGTCCCAAGCCCCCACCAGTGCCTTTCCCCAGTTTTATAATGGGCCTTCTGTAACGCACTGCCTTTAGCACAACACCGCACACGTCCTACATAGTTTAAAGAAAGAGTTTCAAGTTGCTATCTTCAGCAGGCTACCCTGCCCACAGAAAGGCATACTTGATTTTTTGTTTTGTTTTGCTTTTTTAAAAAAATGTCACAAAGAAGGCAATAGGCTGAGATACTTTGGCAGCTGTCAAAGGTTTGGCTTTGATGGTGTCAGGTTGTTCCTTTTCTTCCCCCCCCTTCCCCCTGTTTCAAAGCATTTCTTGCCTAATCGCCCTACCCCCCCCCCCCCCCCCGTGAAGATAAATTCATTGATACAGCCTGCTGGCTGTCCACATATTCACAGTTCATGCGCTACATTTTATATAAAGTAAAACTGAGTAAGGGGAAAACAGATCCTGCAGTTCTTCAAAGCTAATGCGCAGTAAATATATTCTGACACTGACAGCTATTTCTTATTAAATTGCACAGATGTGTGTGCGTGCCGGCAAACGAGATTTGCTTAAAAGACGTTATTCCTTTCCTGAGAAAAGACAGAAGGCTTGTTAGACAGTTCGAAGTAAATAAGAATACACCCTTCAATAACAAATATGTTCTTTCCCGGCTGCCCGTTAAACATATCAAATGGAAAGACCAGGTGGAATCCTTTGTCTCCCACGGTCTTCAAGATTCCGGATGGAATCTCTGATCTTTTATAGGTGTAGTCTGACCTGAACTACAAATCTTCATTCTTTTTTCCAAATTGGAAGTGTCTTTCTTATATGATAGAGGTGTGTGGGGGCTGCAACTCCCCCAAATCATATCTTGCTGCTAGCTTTGAAAATGGCTTCCCCCCTCCTCCTCTTTTGGCACACCAAAGTGGAAGCAGGAATAATTGAGAGGCTGAATAAGAAATGCCGAAAGGTTTTATATTACTGCCTGGCAGAAATGGAAATAATTCAGTAAGCTGGAAGGCTGAGCCATTTACATCGTAAAAAAAAAAATTCTGAATACACAGACTTTGTCTTTCATCTCTTTTTCTCCCCGGAATTAATATTTTCTTTTTTGGCTTATTTGGCCTCCCTCTTGAGAGCTCACGGTTGTAATGAAAGGGTGCGGGCAAACAATTGGTCGATCGATGGAGATATTGTGGTGTGCTCCAGTAAGGAGAATTTTGTGGCTTCTCAGGCAAGAGGGTCCTTTGCTCAGACAAATTCATGATCCATCAGCAGCTACTAGTCAACGCAGATAAGTAGAACATTTCCCTTACAGATGCAGTATGCATCTAAGCTCCAGATGTTGGAGGGAGGGGCACCAGGAGAAAGCCATCACTAACATGGCCTACTAGGTTATGATTACCATAGAACCCTAGAATCACAGAGTTGGAAGGGGCCATACAGGCCATCTAGTAAGTTCAACTCCCTGCTCAATTCAGGATCAGCCTAGAGCATTCCTGACAAGTGTTTGTCCAGTTGCTGCTTAAAGACTGCCAGGGAGGGGGAGCTCACTACCTCCCTAGGCAGCTGATTCCACTGTGGCACAAATCTGACTGTCAAAAAGTACCCAGCTGGTACCTTCCCTCCCTTAATTTGAACCCATTATTGTGAGTCATAAGAACATAAGAACATAAGAGACGCCAATGTTGGATCAGGCCAAAGGCCCATCCAGTCCAACACTCTGTGTCACACAGTGGCCAGAAATACCAGGTGCCATCAGGAGGTCCACCAGTGGGGCCAGGACATTAGAAGCCCTCCCACTGTTGACCCCCCCTCCAAGCACCAAGAGCATCCCTTGCCCCAGAGTCCCTGGGTGATTTCTCACGAGAGCTGCCTCGCAGCACAGCGCCGTTTGCCTCGACACAAACGTGTCAATTTCACACTCGAAGCTCCGGGGCTGCATTTGACTAAACTGCGCTGTGCTGCGAGGCAGCTCTCGTGAGAAATCACCCCCTATCTATACCTTGTGGCCACTGATGGACCTCTGCTCCATATGTTTTTTTTAATTTATTTTTATTTTATTACATTTATACCCCGCTC
>NW_015172703.1:60807-62894 GCF_001447785.1 Gekko japonicus
CTCCTACTCATAGGCCTGGCGGAAGAGCTCTGTCTTGCAGGCCCTGCGGAACTGCATAAGGTCCCGCAGGGCCCTGATCTCCTCTGGGAGCTCATTCCACCAGGTAGGAGCCGCCACAGAAAAAGTCCTGGCGCTTGTTGTCACAAGCTTGGCCTCCCTAGGGCCTGGGGTCACCAGCTGGTGTTGCGACCCCGACTGAAGTGCTCTTTGGGGAATATATGGGGAAATGTGTTCCCTCAGGTTTATCTAATTCCCTTCTGTCCTCTCCTCTGCTGCCCACAGGAACAGCTCCCTGCCCTCCTCTAAGTGACAGCCCTTAAGATACTTAGAGAGCCATCATGTTCCCCCCTCAACCTTCTCTTCTCCAGACTAAATATTCCCAGGTTCCTCAGCCTTTCCTTATAGGGCTTGGTCTCCAGGCCCCCGATCATCTTTGTTGCTCTCCTCTGTACCTGCTCCATCCTGCCAACATCCTTTTTGAAGTGAGTCCTCCAGAACTGTGCACAGTACTCCAGGTGCAGCCGGACTAATGCCGTGTACAGTGGGACGATCACATCTGGCAATTTGGATGTCATGCCTCTGTTGATACCCCCCAAGACCCCATTGGCCTTTTTTTTTTGTCGCCGCATCACTTTGGCCGCTCATATTTAACTTATGGTCCAGCTGTACCCCAAGATCTTGTTCACGCACACTGCTCCCCAGAAGGGTATCCCCCATCCAGTATGTGAATTCCTCCTTTTTGTTACCCAGATGTAGAACTTGGCACTACTCTACTTATCCATCTGTCTGGCACCTTATTGGGATAGCCAGTTTAAGGCCTACAACGAAACAGACCCATTACATATATGCAGGGGTCATTTCGTAGAAAAAGAGGTGCAGGAGCTCATTAGCATAACTTATTTGCATATGCCACACCCCCTGGTATCACCAGAAGTGTGTCAGAAGGCAACACCCACCGCTCAGGCTCCACTGGACTGTTTTGGGTTGCTAGCTGTTTTTTGGGGGGGGACGTGCAGATCTGTCCTCACAGAGGAGGGAGAGCTTGTACCAGAATAAAACTTGGTCTTACAGGTGCCACTGGACTGTTTTGGACCGGGGGGCCGGGGGGACTCTGCAGCTTACCTGGCTGCTTCTTGCTCTGGCTGAGGGCTGCTGGGAGCAGGGGGTGGGGCTTGTTGCATGTGCCCGCCCCCTGGGCTCTTTACTGCTGGAGCTCCGCTCCTGTGCGCTCCTGCAGGAAATGACCCCTGCATATATGCCCAGTGGATACCCCAAAAATACCTTTAAGGTGCTACTGGACTCTTACTCTTTTATACGGCCATAGACAGACTAGCACAACTACCCACCTTGATCATATATGGGCATGGATCATCTGGTCTGGTGGTGGAAAATGCCAACAAGTCACAGCTGACTTACAGTGACCTCAAGACCTTCAAGACAAGAGACGTTCAGAGGTGGTTGGCCATTGCCTGAATACCCATATATGGTTAGTCTTTAAGGGGCTACTGGACTTTTACTCTTTTATATGGCCATAGACAGACTAGCACAACTACCCACCTTGATCATATATGGGCATGGATCATCTGGTCTGGTGGTGGAAAATGCCAACAAGTCACAGCTGACTTACAGTGACCTCAAGACCTTCAAGACAAGAGACGTTCAGAGGTGGTCCCTGGGGGCAGCCAGCCAATCTGGAGCCTGGAGGCCATTTGAACTCACCAATCGCATGGGGGCTGGGAGTGGCTTAGGCGTGTATCGTTAGGGCAGTTGCTCCATGTCAACCCTTCCCGTTGAGATGCAATAAACGGCTGCTTGCTGAAATCACTCTGCCTTCGCCTCTGCCGTGTTAAACACCATCCAAGGACTAACGAGGGCCAACACTGATTAGCCTCCGAGGTCTGACAACATCAGGGTAGCCTGGGCCATCAAGGTCAGGGCATCACCTGGTTTGGGTGGTAGAAATATGAATGTGAAAAATAGTAGGTAATAGTAATAAGTGGGTAGGCATGTCGGTCTGCAGTAGAGGAGCCGATGTGAGTCCACCTTAAAGTCCAGTAAGGGTTCCAGGATATAAGCTTTCAAGAGTC
>NW_015172704.1:0-3095 GCF_001447785.1 Gekko japonicus
ATAATAATAATAATAATAATAATACAGCACTGACTTTACAGTGTAAAATTCAACATGAGAGGACAAAAGGGGAAGTGGGAAGTCAGGGTAAACAGGAGCAGCAATGTACACTCACGTCAGTTACACAAATGTAAGTTTCATTTCAGTAGAGCATGAGGATGGAGGGCTTATGCTAGAGTCTTCCCAGAAGAGGTAGTTTAGATGACTAATATGAAGGGGAGAGGGCAGCCCCAGCATGCAGATGTTCAGAGAGGGAATTTGTATTGTATTTTATTTTTATTCTGGACGTGGCCTTTCCCCCTTTGGATCTGGACACAGACAGGGAGTCAGTGTATGGGTTTAAGGAAAGGTGTTTTCCATATTAATATGCAAAATAGTGCCCACAGTCCTCATGCTGTGGTGGACGGATCATTGGTCCTCTGCTCAAAGCCAAATAAAAACTCAGCTCCTTTGTGGCTGAAGCGAATGTATGCATTGCTTGGTAGTGGGTAGGGAGTTTAATCGGCCCTAAGTAGCAATGCATCTCGACTAACAAAAGTCTCAGTGATGCAAAGCGTGTATCAGCCTTGCAGTGACTACTTACTATGCAGTCACCTTTCCCCTTTCATTTCTCTCCCGTTGTTTTAAAGTCCAGAAGGACCTGAGCATTCATTCAGGGGCTTTTCAAGGGGTATTTTATTTATGTATTACCTTTCTATTCTGCCCTTCCTCCAAGGAGCTCAGGGTCTATGCAGTCTACCCCCCTCCTTGCACACACTCTTTTGTTCTTACAACTTCATGAGTCAGGCTGAGACTCAGGAAGCAATTCTTAAGCATACGTGCTCAAAAATAAGTCCTGTTTTAATCAATGGGGCTTATTCTCAGAAAAGCCATTTTACAACTGCAGCCTTAGTGACTTGCTCAAGGTCACCTTGTAATTTTAATGCTTGAGCCAGGGATAGGTACCCTGGCCTCCCTGATCTAAATCCAGTGCTGTATCTGTGAGGATGGGGTTCCTGTAAGAGATGGGTGGGGAGGAGCAACCAAACAGAGGGCGATGCTGCATTCGCTCCACATTTTATCAACTTGGAGGGAAAGGTGCAGCTCAAGACGACATTCAAATTCCTCAGGACAATGCCGTACTGATTGCAAAGTCACCCCTGAATGGCCATAAATCTATGCAGAAGGTACCATAAAATCCAACAATCAAAGAAAGTGGCATGGAGTGTGGAGGGTACCATAAAATCCACTAATCAAAGGAAGTGAAAGCAGCATGCAAGGCAGATGGGAATTTCTGTTCCAGTGTGGGTTTTGTAAAACAGGGAAGGGAAAAGCCAATGCAGAATCAGCCAGAGACTAAGGGAAGGGTGTGGTTATCAGGCAGAGGAGCTGCAGGAGACAACCAGAAAGGGTCCCTAAAAATAGCGTCCTCTAGTTATTAATGTCAATCAAGTATTGTTAAACTGTAGAATAAAGTTATTTATTAGCAAGAGAGCATCACATGGTACCTGAAGTGGGCTGCAAATCTACAAAGTGGTTGTGAAGTTGTATAGAATGATTAAGAAACTGGATGGAGCAGCTTAAAGTCCCCGATGTCCTGGATCTCTCCAGTATGCTGCAGACAACTGGTGAAAATTCAAACTAAAGTTTGATTTGTTCATGGAAACCAGTGAAGCTGTGGAATAGCCAGATAAGAGGAAAGACCCATTCTGGCTATGATGTGCATGGGTACTGTGAGACACTTGCAGTGTCATCCTAAGTAGAGTTACACCTTTCTAAGGCTAATGACTTCACTGGACTTTGAAGGGTGTAATTCTGCTTAGGATGGTACTGGTGGTCTGCAGAGAATGAGCCAATCAGCACTAGGTCTAGTGAATGGGGTTTCCACTCAAGCTGCAAATTTGCTGTGAGAAGTTTAGGTTAAGTCCCTGCAGTTTTAGAGTTAATAGGGACCTTTTTCACGGGACTCTGCAGACCTGGGCAAGGATGGTGCTTAGCAAATTGGTACATCTCAGTCCTAAACAAGGGTGATTTCAGCAGCAGTTATTTCCAAGGAATATCTTCAGGGTCAGAGTGCCAAAGTCTCAGTTTAATGATAGCTGATGGATTTTAAGGTTTTAGGCATTAATGCTATTTCATCAGGAAACAGTGATTATTTTTCATCTGGACTAAGTGCTCCTTGCTTCCTTGCTTGCCTGAGTAGCCACGGTATGGGGATACAAAAAGAAATGTTGCTTGATTAATCCTGTTCTCGCATACCATAAACGGCAGACTGATAGTGTGAAGCCAAGTGTGATGTTTGCATGCCCACATCACGTGCAGACATGTGCCCACAAACCAAAATACAGCTGGCAGGTCTAATTTTAGCCCTAACCAGCCTTGTGAAGTGTCCCCTTTTTGGGGAAAAAAGAAGTGTGTGGGGGGGGTTGCCTCCTGAAAAAATTTGCTTGACAATATAGCAGCTGACAGCAGTTCTACTACAATATTACGTGTGATTTAAGTTTTTTAAAAACCCAATGCAGTGTTGCTTAATTTAAAAAAAATAGATAAATCACTATCAGCAAAGCTGAAGATAGCTCTGTGAACTGAATGACACTGTAAAGCTGGGATCGGTGGAGAATGGACTGTGTTAAAGGAGAAGTTAACTTGTGAAACCATCTTCCAAAAATCTTTCGTATTCCTTGTGCGGGAAGCATGCAATAATCTGGACCAGTTCTTCAAGGCATGAGCATGTCTTTTACCCTCCAAGAGAAGCTGGCATCCCTTTTTTGCTTCAAGATAGAGAGCAGCTAGCTCAGGAGAAAAATGGGTACGTAGTAAGGAAAAGAGATAGCGAAGATTTTTCTTAGCAGTCCAGCATTCAGAATCAAACCAAGTAGGGACACCTTTGGCATTTCTTGAAGAGTATGTTGATCAGGCCTCGGTTCCTGCTGGAGCGCACCGGAGCACCGCTCTGCCAGTCAGGAGCCCAGGGGGCGGGCACATAAGCTCCGCCCTATGCTCCAACCAGCCATCAGTTCGGCAACCGGGGGAGGCAAAACGTTCCTCCGCCTCCCTGAGCCTCCCACCATAGAGAACAATGGAGAGGATGGGGGCAACCTGTTTGGGGGCCCATA
>NW_015172704.1:4079-7275 GCF_001447785.1 Gekko japonicus
AGTTGTAGGGGCTTTATTGCAATGTGGTATGGCCTGATATTATGTTCTTATTCCAGTGTGGGGTTTGTGTGGGGCAATGGAAGCTGAGTGATAGGGTCTCTCCAAGTGATTGCCAGAAGTGAGATGTGTCCTGGTCTTGTGTCTTACAGATAATCTTACAAATAGTCCTTTGCATTTATATCATGCTTTCAACTTTAAAAGGATCATAATGCTGATTGTATGAACTTAGGCAAATCACGAGAGGTAGAGCAGGAAGGGTTGCATCAGTGCTTAGTTCTTGTGGCCCTTTCTTACACACCCAGGGAAATGCTGATCGTCACTTTGGGGCCAGGAATCAATTTTTCCCCAGGCCAATTTGGCCTCCAGTGAGCCTGGAGGGGTTTTTTAATCATATTCTGGGCGTGGAACAGGGGTCACTGGGGTATGGGGGGGTTATTGGTGAATTTCCTGCATTGTGCAGGGGGTTGGACTAGATGACCCTGGAGGTCCCTTCCCACTCTGAGTCTATGATTCTATCATTCACCCAGGCTGGCTGTGGGCACGCCAGCACCTCTGTCAGGCAGAAGCGCCTGAGATTCTCCCCCTCCCTTTTACCTTTGCCTGACTTGGAGGCGAAGGGAAGGGAGAGGGGGGAAAGAATGGATCCCAGGTGCTTCTGCCTGTCAGAGGGGCTGGTGCGCACTTCCGGTGATGTCAGGGGGGGTGGCATATGCTAATAAGTTATGCTAATGAGCTGCTGCAGCTCTTTTTCTATGAAATGACCCCTGATGTTGATCCTATAATCTCAATTAAGGAGTTAATGATGTCTTGGCATGCTGTAATGGCTTTTACTGGAGACTTGGCTTGATAGTTTGTTTTAGGTACAAAGCTTCAGCAGAGGTAGACCATTGATCAAGCAGGACTCTAAGGTCTTTAGACCATATTATTCTCAGATGGAATGAAGAAGATGATTTCATTGTTGGCTCCAGTGGTAAAGATGACTCTAACCATAAGAACATCTGGGTAGGCGAATGATCACTTTCAGAACGAATACCAATCTTAAAATCAGCGACTCTTGAAAGCAAGTCAGGGGAGATTAAGATGTAGTCCGTTAAAGGTTTCTGAAACTGAACTGAACACTGTAAAGGAATCTGTATACAGACAATAGGCTTTTCAGGGATGTGAGTGGTTATGGAACGCTGTTGCTGCTGGTAGTATGCATGTTTATGTCTTATGGTTTCTGGTTAAACTTGTGTGCTTTTCAAATAGTAGCATTTATTTATATTAGATATGTGTTATAATTGCCCTGGGTATGCAATTGATAGTACCAGGATGAATAACACTTCTCTCTCCCTTCCACATAACCCCCTCCCATGTGTCTAATGTTTTAGTTACGTTTCAAGTTTCTTTTTGAACATATTGAGTAGTATATGGAATGACAGGTGGATGTTCATGTAAGTGCAGATATTACCTTTTAACAGGTATCCCTTACTACTGAAATTGACTAGACCAGAAACTTGCTTGCAGTCAGTTTCAACACTAGCTTGAGTTGTGTGGGTTAAGTTGAAGTGGCTCCCACTAGGCATTAGAAAAAATTCAGCAAATAGGCTTTTTTTTGCTGATATGGGCACAGAGCGTTACTTTGCTCACATTGACATCTTTTGCCCCCTTGGGATCATTGTCAGTGGGTGATTGTCTGCACGCTGTCTCTTGTTACAAAACAAAACAAAAAGCTCTCAAAGCACTGAAATGTAGTGCTTTTCTGTTCCCCACAGGAGTGAATGGGCACCTGCGTCTACAATGGGAAACTTTTCATCTACATCTGCACAACTCGCTTTCTGTCTCTTGGATGCATGGAAGTAGTAGTGTGGAATTCGCTTCTATATTTGCTATATATTGATACTAGAGTAAGGAATTAGGTACTCTAGGCATGGTTATTCAGAAGAATGTTCATTTGATTTCAGCAAAATTTAGTCTTTAGTAAAGATGTTTAGGAATATACCATAATCCTTATTCCTGATGTCCCAAAATGTGATGGAAGCTGTAATACCAAGTATAATATAATATGTCCTGATTTCCACCCATTCTGGTCTGAGCGTTTATTTGGAAGCAAGTTCTGCTGAAGATAAATGGGCCTATGTTTGCATTGATCAGTTTAGCCTGTTGTGGAAGTCTAATTTCCTTGCACATGTCTTTTGTGGCTTAACATATGAAAATTCACAAACTAGAGACTTTTCTTCTGATCTAGAAGAAGTCTGTCCATTTTACTGGAAAAAATAATGTGGGAACCAACCTACATTCTTCGAGTCTGGTTAATGGGAGAATAATCGCTCGATCATATACAGCAGGATTGCCACTATTTGCTAGGGCAGCAATTCTTGAGGAAATTTTCCAGCACAAGGACATGATGGGGACATCCAACTTTATAATCCTGTGCATGCTGACTCATGAGGGAAAATCCCATTAGTTTTAGTGGGATTTGCTCCCTATGAAAGCTGTGTGGGATCAGATTTACATTAATGGCATTCCCAGCTATCCAGGCTATCTTCAGTGTTTGGCCAAAAGTTTGTGCCATATCAAAAGTTCATGGAATGCAGAAGTTCAAAATTTTATTTTACAGTCGCCTTGAAATAACACATAGTCATCTGTCTCTCACTGTCTGTCTTCCTTGGGGGGCCTCTTTTCTAGTCTTGTACCTTCTCCGCGGATGCTCTTGCACAGGCAGCCTTCGTTGGAAAGGGCTGTCAGTATGGTCTTAATGTCGTGACACTGTGTTGCTTAAAGAAGAAGGAAAGAAACCCTAAAGGGCCTCGCCCCCCTTTTAACTCCGAGGTGGAATGTGGCTTGGTAAAGTCCGTGCGAGAGAAACTCTCGCTAGTTTTTCCAAGAAGGCTCGTGAGACATTTCAGCGCCTTTTGGCCGGTGAGGGTGGGGGAAGGGGAAATATGATTAAAGAGACAGGCCGCTTTTTCCTTCACTTGCCCGAGACTTTCTTGTTCAGCCTCTGTCTGTTGTGCTGCCGCCGCCGCCGCCGTTTTCGGGGGCAACTTTGGGAAGTGGCTGCCAAGAGGCGGCAAGACGAGGAAAGGATTCGGCCGGTCCCTCTCCCGCCCCCCCCCCTCCCCGAGCGAGCGAAGGCGCGGCGGCCCGGCGCGTTGCTTGGCGAGCCGGGCTTTCCTTTCCGCGCTAGCCAGCAGAGGGAAGCGGGGCTTTGCTT